>NC_056726.1:1944295127-1944357627 GCF_019279795.1 Protopterus annectens
CCTAGGTGCTCTCTAAACTTGACCTAAAATACTTGCGCTCATGCTGACAGACACAGATACACCCCCACACACACACACACATGCACACATTCTCTCTCTCTTAACATTTACCACTACACTATTGAACAAACCGCCATTCATCAAACTCACTTAGACACTCCAAAACATTCACACATACACACACACAGATATATATATATATATATATATATATATATATATATATATATATATATATATATATATATATATATATATATATATATATATACACACACATACACATACACATACACACCACACAATTTATTTCCTTAGCTAGCCTTACCATAACCCTAATGCGCAAACACTTGTACGCACTCCAACCCTAATATCACTTATCTGACTATTAAATTATTTGAACGTCCTCTGTTTGAATAAAGCAGCAGTTAACATTCACACAATCCATTACTATCTATTTAATGATGTTATTTCACTTAGGTGTTCATCTTGAGAAAGCTCGGTATTAACTGAGTGAAAGCGCTTGACTTTATTGTGGATTTTGTTTCGTGGTGGTGAAATAAAGATTTGACGTTTTAACATCACTGTTCCTGGTTTCTGTCGCTTGTGGACATTTGGATTTTTCTTAGTTCTTGTTGCTGTTTGTTGTGGTTCTGATTCACACAATCCATGATACTTATCCACCTGAACATACATTCAGATGCCTTGCCATTCAACACACTGTCCAATACAGTCCAAAGTGGATCATATTAATGACATTCCAATACAATATAAATATGGCTTGTCCACTGGTGTGCAGATTACATACGTGTACAACATGCAGATGTGTCACGGAAGTTAGTGTTTGCCTGAGGATATATGCATAATCGGAACTTTACATGCACAGTGTATGCACCACTGTCTGTATGTCTTGTTTGGAGGAACACCTGACAGATTATATAGTGGGCATGGAAGAAAAAAAAATAGAATCACAGCTCTTGCCCATTTCATGGACTTGTTACATACAGTTATATCTGCAGTCTTGGACTTATTGCCCATAACTGCAGATGCCCCCATGTTATCAGATATTCTAATGAGGAGAGCCAGCTGCCCAGCTGCTCCTCATGACAAATGCTCAGACACATCACTCTGTGGTGGACAAGCTACCCTAGGTTACAACAGTGTGCTTGTGTGCATTCTACTGCACAATAATGGCTGTTGTGGCATGCTTTTTACTAAATGACCCCTATGTGTGTTGTCTGTATGAGTAAAAGTGCTAATTGTTGAATTATGTTATGCTTTGTAACACAGCACAGTTACTTTTAATCATCAAATCCAAAAAAAGAAGACAAACCACACTGGCAACTGCTTTTAGTAAATTAGCGCTTCTTCTTTTTTTTTTTCTTTCTTTTTTTTTTCTTTTTTCTTTTTTTGGATTTTATCAGTTTGTGAATTTCCTTTGTTGAGTACTTTTAATCATCAGGTGGCCTTCTGTATTGTACATTCACAACTGGATACTTATAAATTGATGCACTCACTCTACAGCTCAGTCCACGGCATATGTTTGTGAACTTCACACTAGACTGTGAAACTCCATCTGCATACATGGGATCCTCAAAATATACAGTTGTATATGTTATTGCTCTATCATGCACAGTTCTATCTGTGAGTTAGATGGTGCTGTGGTAGGTGACTTTTATTGTACATCAGCTCTACGTAAATGTGGACCATGTCTATGAATCCCAGTAATAAATATAGGTTATCCAGTTTGTAGACCATTACATGCTAACAACCAGAACATGACTAAAGATGAGAATTAAACCCTGTAGTTTGAGTCTATGATACAAACACCTTAACCATTATGCCATCTCCCAACTACCATATGACACTTTAGTTTCCTTTTTGGCATAACTGTAGAATAGGAATCACTGTGCTAGTGAAAATATTGGGTGATTTTTTTTTTTAAGCAGGCATATTTCAGGACAGTTTGTTGTCTTATTTTTTTTTCCCTTTAGGTTAAAATATGATGAGTGGAGCAAGGTTTCTGGTTTGGGAGTGGGTTTAGTTGTAAAGAACAGTGCACCTGTTCCTTGGTTAACTTTATGGAGGGGTACATATTTAACAACAATATCCATTCAGTGAAAAAAAAAAGCCGCGGTGGTGCAGCGATAGCATTGTTGCCTCACAGCAAGAAGTTCTCCCATTTGATTCTCGGCTGAAGCGCCTTCTGTGTGGAATCTGCATGTCCTCCCCGCGGTTGAGTGGCATTCGAAAGACATGCGTAGAATGGGCATGCCTTCATTGAAGGTTGGGCATTGAGCTGGCACCTTGGCACCGTAAAAATCTACTGCCAATCATTAGCAGACCGGAGTTCCACTGTGCCGACCCCTCACTGGGAAAAAGCCGAAAGAAGAAGAACATCCATTCAGTGAAACAAAAAACAGAATGTTCGGGTTCTTGTCTCACTCATACAAGCGGAACAGCTTTACATTTTTCTGTCTTGTCCTGTTCTGTTGCTCTTTGTTCTTATGCCAGATCTGTTGTGTGCAGGCCAGAAGAAAATCAGTTTGCATCTCTGCTTCTTGTAAACATAGATTCATGTCTGAGATTGCCCTCTCTTTTATTTTTTAACTTCAATGCCTACTGTTGTTGAAGTTGTAATAGGAAACATATCTCTGACATTTCCTGGAGAAAAAGGGACATCTTTATTTAACTGGCAGTGCCTTACATATATCTTGAATGTGACCTTTGCAAAGTGACACAGCTTGTTGATGTGGCTACAGCACTTTAGTTATCAGACTGACAGCGTCTTTAGTTGGCTGTTATCCTTATAAATTCAGTGGACTGAATTTAGGCCTTATCCTTTTATCCAACTTTCAACTGCATACTTTCTCACTTTTTCTAAAAGTGATACTGGTAAACAATTTTGTAATGTTTATTGACTGTTTGTACAAGAGTGGGTTTGTATAGCAATAGAATGACCACAATGTTTTAATATTTTATCCATATATCTCAGAATGACATCATTTTAATAAAATCTCATGAAAAGGAATGAATATCACAGTTATGAAACACTTCTTTAACATTTTATATAACCCTATTACAATTTTCATTACAGACTGATTTATTTTAGATGAAAAATAAATTATTTAAAATGCATAACCCAGTGAGAAATACATGTTTAAAATATAGCAATACTGCAACACAATATGGCACATTCTACAGTTCTGTCTATTCACTTTGAAATATACAAAGTTATAAGTACAGAATATATGTTTGGCAAGAATATTTCAGCAAATATGATTCAAGATGCTAATAGTGCTCTAATTTATATTTTGAAACACTTCATAATTTGATACAGACATGGTATTTGATTTAGTTTGTGATGTGAAAGATGCAAAACTGTATTCACAGCTCATGGCTTGTCAAGGGCTTTATCAACGTTATATTTCAGTGCACATCCAGAAATGGGTAGCAACCATTGTGCCAGTCTAAAGATCTGTATCTTGACTTTAATAATATTTGTAAGGTAACAAAAAATGTGTGATGAATTTAATACTCACAGCATGATAAGTGACTAATACACTGCAGAAAAAGAGCACATTCTCCTCCACCCCCACCATCACCCCCCCAAAAAAGGCCACAACATTTAGGTACAGTAAAGAATATCTGGTAAAGATTTAGAAAGAAATACTGCATGTATTTCCTCGAAAATAGCAGTGTTATATACCTGTAGATCTGATTTGCATTTCATTCAGATTTCAGTGCTGCAGCTATAATTTTCCAGCAATATCTTTATATGCTGCTTGATTTTTGCCTAATAAACTCTCTAACAGTGTATGCTATTCTAAATGAGACCCTTTCCTGATTAAATCTATCATAGACGAAGCTTTTTGACATCACTTCATTATTTAAAACTACAGACATGCAGTTATGTATTATAGTCATGTACAAGCCAGTTTCTACTGTTCTTTGCCTATATGCAGAGAGTAATATCTCCAATATCCCCCTTTTTAGAATAAACATGAAACAAAGGATAAATACTTGGGATCAATAGTTCAGAGTAATGGTGAGTGTGGAAGAGAGGTGAAGAAGAGAGTACAGGCAGGATGGAGTGGGTGGAGAAGAGTGTCAAGAGTGATTTGTGACAGATGAGTACCAGTAAGAGTGAAAGGGAAGGTCTACAAGAGGGTAGTGAGACCAGCTATGTTGTATGGGTTGGAGACAGTGGCACTGACAAAAAGGCAGGAGTTAGAGCTGGATGTGGCAGAGTTAAAGATGTTAAGATTTGCACTGGGTGTGACGAGGGTGGACAGGATTAGGAATAAGTATATTAGAGGGTCAGCCCAGGTTGGAAGGTTTGGAGACAAAGCCAGAGAGGCAAGATTACGTTGGTTTGGACATGTGCTGAGGAGGGATGCTGAGTATATTGGGAAAAAGATGCTAAGGATGAAGCTACCAGGTAACAGGAAAAGATGAAGGACTAAGATAAGGTTTATGGATGTGATGAGAGAGGACATGCAGGTGGTTGGTGTGACAGAGCAAGATGCAGAGGACAGGAAGAAATGGAAACATATGATCTGCTGTGGCGACCCCTAACGGGAACAGCCAGATGAAGATGATGATGTATGATGAAACAAAGGATAGAGAGAGAGAGAAGGAGATTGGGTTTTCTTGTCGAGCCATCCAAGATCACTTAACCCAGACATTAAGTTGTTGCTCTATATACTAAGCCCCCTTTTCAAGACCCCAGGTTTCAAAATGCTTTTATTAGTTGATGAATAAGCACTTTCATCCAAAGATTACTTTAACAAATCTACAGTATTATAAGTTAACTAAGTATCTTATTCTCCTTTACACACATACAATCTTAAAGAGAAACCTGTTGGTGAAAGCAGTAGTCATCTGTGATTGGGGAGAAATATATAGTGGAATTAAACTCCTAATAGGGTCCAACAACATCCTAGTTAGCATAGTCATCTGTGGTTGGTGGTGGAAAATATGTAGTGGGATTAAACACCTATTAGGAAAATTGTGCTTGATGCAGAGAGGTCTGCATTTGGAAATAGTGAGTGCATCCATTTGTATTCCAAGTGAACGTCCCTCTCCAGTGTCAGTGGTGAGAATTCAAAGTCCTTGATTACTGGCCCAGAATGGGGACATCACATATTGGTGAACAGTGCTCTGGATATTAATTGAACTTCTGTAGCCTGTAGGCAGTTCTCACTAAAGGTGGGTGTACTGTCAAGCAGCCACACGGTACACATTCAGAGTTTTATTTCACAATAGTTCTATTTAATTTTTTTGTTAGTTTAGTTTAGTCAGGGAAAGCAGGCAAATATGTAGCAGAGGATTATGGCAAGCTGACAATGAACCATTTGGCCAAGGTATGTGAAGCTAAAGGACGGGTGTATGCCAACCTGACTAAAGAGGAAACTATTTCAGCCTTACTCACAGCAAAGACCAGCAACAAGGAGGATAACCAGTCTGTTGATGGGGATTTGCAGCCCTGAGAAACAAGACAGTTCACCTTTTCCTCAGAGGACTTAAAAATCCATCTGGAGGTGAACAGACTTGAATTGGAGACCAAACGTTTGGAATTAGAATCAGCATAGAGACTGCAGTGTTTGGAGGCTAAAGAAAAGGAGAAACAGATGAATTAGAATCAGCAGAGAGACCGTGGCATTTAGAGGCTGAAGAAAATGAGAAGCAGCGTCAACATGAGAGGGAGATACTGACCCTTCACCAGGGTCATGGAGGTAATGGGGAAGGGAATAACTGAACCTCAGAAGCAATAAATGTCAGTAAATTTCTCCCACAATTTACAGAGTGTGATAACTTTGATAGCTTTATTTGTGTATTTGAAAGAGTATGTAAACAGTATAATGTTGACCAAGGGCTCTGGGTACAGTTCCTGACCCCCTTACTCCATGGTAAAGCTGTAACCGCTGCTTCTAAATTGTCTTATATTGATTGTTTAAAATATGATAGAGTAAAACAATGTTTATTTGAATGCTTTAAGTTAACACCTGAGGCTTACAGAAAACAAGATTCGTGAGCATAGACACAAGGCAGATGAAAGTGTGTGTGATTATATTGCTGAGTTAAGCACTTATTTTCATACGTGGGTGAGTGAGTGCCAAGTCACCATTTCTGAATGTCTGGCAGACCTTTTGCTGAGGGAAAAGGCCTTAGCACTTTGCCTGAGGACATGAGAATCTGGTTGGCAGACCAAGAATGTAACCCTGCAGATAAGCTGGGGAAAAAGGGGATCTCTACTTAGCAAGCAGGGCATCACTGCACAGTAAAGGGATAAACAGTGCTGCACATGGATATAAGGGAACCCATGGTGGGCAACCTAAACCACCTCAACAGAGGCCACCAGTAACAAGGGAAGCCATTAGTTCTGGTACATGGCCAGGAACAAGGGTAAATGTTTTTAATGTAACCAGTAGGCCCATGTATCATATAGGTGTCCACAGAAGCAAGTTGGGAAATAAAAAGGTGGGGGAGCCAGCAAGTGGGAATAACAGTATACCAGTGGTAAGTTGTCTGGAGACAACAGGGGTGCCAAACTATCATAGGAGGTTATATCCTATCTTAGTGGATGAAAAACATGCCACTGCTAAGAGTGACACAGCCCCTGACATAACCATTGTGAAATCTGCAGTGGTTAAAGAGGAGTAGTACTTGCTTGGGCAGTCCACTCTAGTGGAGGAGGGACCCCATTCCAAATGCCTCTGGCCAGGGTTCATCTTGAGTGGGGAGGGTGGGAAAGGAAGCAAGCAAGCAGGTGTGTTTCAGGATATCCCTGCAGATGTCCTGATAGGGAATGATTTTGATAATGCAGTACTTTGTGTGCATGCAGGCTTGGAGACAGACATGTGGTTCTATTAGCCTGGGGGAGACCCAGACAGACACCACACCTGAAGCCAGGGCTGGTGGTGTGGCTATTTTCAGGGAGGGAGCTACCCTGTAGTGGTGAGCCTGAAGGTGAGCCACAGCTGCTTGTAGGTACTGATGTTCCCTTGAACAGAGTGACTGCAAGGGCAGAGATGAGTTGTAGTACCCAGACTGACAGTGAGGCACTGCTGTCAGATGATACCCAACTTCCAATGGAAGGGGAGCTGTGAAGAGTCACAGAAGTAGAGCTGAGACAGGCTCAGCTCTCAGACCCAACATTACAAGGCTTGAGGGAGGCAGCTAAGGAGGCGCCTGATTCTCAAGGAAAGGGGGAATCCATATACTGGAACAAAAGGTTATTGTACAGTCAGTGGACCCCTGAGGAAGGGCTAGAGGGTAAGGTAATATAGCAGTTGGTAGTGCCTAGATCCTTCCATCTGGCACTTCTATTCATAGCCCATGGCATTCCTTTTGCAGGTCATAAGGACAGAAAGTGTACCAAGAGACATATTATGCAGAACATTTATTCACCTGGGATTGCAAGGGATGTAACAGGGTACTGCAGGACCTGTGAGCAGTGCCAAAAAGTAGGCAAGGCAGGAGAGAAAGACAGAGCTCCTTTGATGCCTTTGCCTGTGATTAAGAGCCATTTCAGAGGTAGGTTCGTAGGTTGGTACTAGGCTATCGGCCCTAGGGCCTATAGAAGCCTAGCCATAACAATTCCCTGGCTATTTCTTCCCACACTATTTACTTTCCTGGACCCCTATCTAGCAAGGTGACTAACATGATTCCTGGGGTGAATTTCCTTTCTCCCATCCAATCATCAAGGTTCCTTTTGAAGAGGGCCAAAGAGGTGCTCTGCTTGACATGTATGGGCAGTCTATTCCAGAGTCTGGGGAGCCTCTGGGTCAAGAACTTATCCCTCCAGCATGTTTTGTTTATTATGATGATAAGGGTACTGTTGGGCTTGAGGCCAGTTATTTTACATTAAGAGGGTTCGTGTTCTGCACTCATGTGGGAGGAGAGGTTGGACTCTGTCCTTCTGAGCTGGGAATTTCTGGTTAAAGCTTATAGTGCCTGCATATTTGAAATGCTTCTTACTGAAATTGGTACACCTCCTTTGCTGTAGCATAGACTAGATCCAGGCCTGCTGAATCTAGCTTTGTTTGTATAACTTGAGCACTAATCCAGGCATTCTTTAAAGTATTCAGTTGTATTTATTACTGCTGGTAGTAACTTGATTAAAGTGTAGCTATCATTTCTCAGTCTTTTGGATTAAGCACTTGGGCTTCAGACCAGTTGTTTTACATTAGGAAGGTTTGTGGCCTGCACTGTGGTGACAGGACAGGTAGCTTACATCCTTCTAAGTTGGGAACTGCTGATTGAGAGCTCAGTGTCTGTTATTCTAAAAGTGTATTAGTTCTGGTTTAATCACTTGGGCTTCAGGCCAGTTATTTTACGTTAAGAAGGATTGCGGTCTGCACTCTTGTGGGAGGAGAGGCTGGACTCTGCCCTTCTGAGCAGGGAATTTCTGGTTAGAGGCTTATAGTGCCTGCATATTCTAACTGTTTCTTACTGAAATTGGTACACCTTGTTTGCTGTAGCATAGACTATATCCAGGCCTGCTGAATCTAGCTTTATTTGTATGCTTGTTGTTTGTTTATTTCCCTAAAATGCTAATTCCACCTAAAACACGGCCTTTTAGCACTTCTGTGGATCCCTAGTGATATCTGCATTGCTTACTGTACTTATTTCCTTGTCTCACTTGAAAGAAAGTTACTGTTTGTCATTTTTGCATTTAAGTTACCTGTAGCACATTGCATTTAAGCTACCTGGTACTTGCTCACTAAAGCAATTATATAAGTCAGCTCTAAAAAATTAAAAGCACTACACCCTCACAAACTCCCCTTGAGTACCTTGATCCCCATTGGCCCTTTTTTCAATTATAAAGGAATTCCCAATACTATTCTAGCATGTCCAAAGGTCAGTTGTCAATCTCCTCTCCGGTCCAGCTGGTGAATCTGGGAATCTTGAGGCAATGTTACAACTGCCTCATGTACACAGACAACCCTCTCCTCCTCCCAACAAATTCCAACACATGTGAGAGATGCAACCATATAGCCAAACTGGAGGCTAAGCTCTCTCAACTCAGTACTGGCGTAACCAGTCAGGAGGAGAAGGAAACCACACTCACTACAATTCCAGTCTCACATAGACCTACCACGACAACAAACCAAACACATAAACACACAAAAACATATTCGGAGGCTCTAAGTAAAAATCTGCCTAAGCAGCAGAGACCTCCAAAGCAGACACCCAAGCAACCGCTACCCCAAAACAAAACACGTGCAACACATAGCTCACAAAGCCAGTGTGCCGAACAGTCACAGCCCTTAAGGCTAAACAACACACCTGATACACTTGTAATAGGTGACTCTATCGTCAGGCACACTGACGTCCCACTCACCAGGCTGAACAAGGAGAAGGTCATGGTGAGCTGCCTGTCAGGCGTTAGGATCCGCCACATAACACAAGCACTCAGGTCACTCCAAGGCAAGTACAAATATGACTCAGTCATTGTCCATGCTGGTGTGAATGACCTGAGACGTACCTCCCTGAACTACATGAAAAGAGACATAGAGGAGCTCTCTAAGCATGTAGCCCAGGCCGGTATGACCCTGACCTTGAGTAGCATCTTACCCTCACCAAGAATGATGCCACAATATGAAGACAAGATGATCAATTTCAACAATTGGCTTAAGTGTTGGTGTCATTCAAAGGGGATCCAATGCCTGTCAGCCTGGGATGACATGCTCGACAAGCCACGATGCTTCGCTAGGGACGGCTTGCACCTGTCACCCCTGGGCTTTCGGATATTGGCAAAGGCTCTTGCTACCCCCATAGTGCCTTTTTTAGGCAAGGCTCAAAAGACAAACCCGCCTCCATAGGTATCACAAGGGATAAGAAACTAAGAGTAATGCTACTCAACACCAGAAGTCTAAACCTCAAGATGCACGCACTCAAAACTCTCCTTAGCATGGAGAACATCGATATCTGTGTAGTAACAGAAACCTGGTTCAAGGCTCCCGAGAGCACCCCAGCACTACCAGATTATACCTCATACCATGCTTTTCGGCCCCAAAACTTGGACTGAACCACAAAAGGAGGGGGAGTATCAATATTCGTCAAAGATACCCACACCTCCAGGTTGGTGGCACAGCACAAACCATCAGAGACTATCCATGTGCAACTAACTGTGGGTAAAACTGCCTTCCAGTTTATAGCCTGCTACAGACCACCCTCCCAAACACAGGAACCCCACTTGGCCTTCCTGAAAATACTGGAAAATATGAAGGTCTCTCCAAACACCATTATATTGGGCGACTTCAACTACCCAAACATAGACTGGGAGCATTACTCTAGCTCCAACACCCTAGCCCAAAGGTTCCTAGAATTTATAAACTCAAATGCTATAGAACAACTTGTTACCACTCCCACAAGAGGGGAAAACATACTGGACCTGATCATCACCAACATGGGGACACTATGCTCCAGACCAGAAGTGTATCCCTCACTGGTAAGATCAGACCATAAACTAATCTCACTGGATATTCACATCCCGACCCCACCCCCTGCCCAGAAAACCACAGTGAAAAACTTCTCTAAAGCAAATTTCACACGCCTCAAAACCGAGGCAAAATCCTTCAAAGCCCCCGGGCCTGTGGAAAATACGGCCCAGACCGCAGAATCCTTCATAAACACATTCTATGAACACCTTCAGGAATGCATGGATCATGCAATCCCAAATAAAACCAAAACCCAATCCTCCAAAGGCAGACGTCCTGTCTGGTGGACCCCAGCCATAAACAAACTATACAATAGAAGGAGGAAGCTACTACATAATAGAGCAAAATCCCAAAAAGGGAAGGCATTTCTGATCAGTATTAGCAAAAAACTACAGGCACTCATAAAATCGTCTAAGGCCAGCTTCAAGAGAAAAATTGCACAGGACACTAAGGATAATCACAAGACTTTCTTTAGTTATGTTAGGAACCTGGGTGGGAATTCCCAGATATGCTCAGAATTAGTCCAAAATGACAAAAAATACACCGAGCCCACAGACATTGCCAACATCCTAGCTGACAGGTTCAGTGCAAACTTCTCCCCCCTCCCCACCAAAAGGGCAAATATCTATCCCAACAGAGTGCTGCCCCCCTGATATCTCAGATGCTCAGGTAAGAGCTGCCCTCTCCAAAGCAAAAAACACAGCATCAATGGGACCAGATGGTGTCCCGGACTGCATCCTACATGAACTCCAAGAAGAGCTAAACCCAAACATAAAACTACTGTTCAATCTTAGCCTTACTACAGGATATGTACCCAAAGAGTGGCGTACAGCAACAGTGGTCCCTCTCCACAAAGGTGGTGCCTCAACGGATCCTGGAAACTATCGCCCCATAATCCTGACTAGCTTGGTCTGCAAAGCTATGGAAAGGATCATCATGGACCTCATAAATAAAGATATTGGGGACCTACAGACACTGGATCCTACCCAGTTTGGCTTTCTTAAGGGCAGATCCTGCCTCTTAAACCTGGTTGATTTCTTTGAAACAGTCACCAAGGCCATTGACTAGGGGAAAGTGGTCCACACAGCCTACCTGGACCTCACAAAAGCCTTCGATACAATACCCCACTCGGGCATTATAGATAAGCTCACCAGCTTAAATATAAACCCTTATGTCACTAGATGGGTTGCAAACTGGCTCAAGGACAGAACCCACATGGTTAGAATTGCTGGAGCCATGTCAGACTCCAAACCAGTTACAAGTGGCATCCCACAAGGCTCAGTCCTGGGACCTCTCTTGTTCGGTATATATTTCTCGGCGGTACAGGCCAACATGGAAGGACTGTGGCTGACCAAGTTCGCAGATGACTGCAAACTGGGCCCCATAATCAACTCTCCAGCCGACACAAGCATCCTCCAAAAGGGCCTCATAGAAACAGACAACTGGTGCCAGAGCCATGGCCTCAAGCTAAATGCCAAAAAGTGTATAGTCATCCCCTTTGGCAAAAACAAAGTGCCCACAAATTACCACATAGGTGGTAATCCATTAAGTACAGAAGAAGTCATTATGGACCTGGAGACCCAAGTTGATAGCAATCTCTCATTTGACAACCACGTGGCCAAAGTGGTTAGAAAAACATTTTATATAGCCCACCTAATCATGAAGGGATTCACATTTAGATCAGGGAGGTCATCGTGCCTCTTTACTCATCCCTCATCAGGCCCATAATTGAGTACAATGCCCCTTTTGGGATGTACCTTACCAGACACCTGCAGCAACTGGAAAGACCCCAAAAGTACCTCACCAAGAGGATCAAAGGGCTCAAACAGATGCCATATGCTGCCCGGTTAAAGAAACTCCAGCTCTACTCAGTGGCATACCGCCTGCTCAGAGGTGATCTGTGCCTGACGTATAAAGCCATGTCCAACCCGGAATTAATGGACATGCTGCACCTCAGAAAATTCAAATCCCATCGAGCTACGCGCTCGAGAGACTTGAACCTCAGCACTGAAATAAATAGGACATGCTGGAGGGACAGATTCATAACCCAGAGGCTCTCTTCACTCTGGAATAAAATCCCAGTCCAGGTTAGGCAGAGTCCCACATTGACTCTCTTCAAGAGGAATCTTGATGAGTGGATGGGAGATCATAGGTTTACCCCGGCTATCACTTCTGTGTCCCTGTTAGACAGAGGCACAGTATACTAACCTCAAAAAAAGGCATAGCAAAATTAATTTAAAATGGGTGGTGAAAGCCAAACACACTCTGGCTAGGCTTATAAATGCCCTAGGGCAGATAGCCTAGTATGAACCTATGAACCTATAAGGTTTAGATCCCTGGAGCGTGTGGCTCTGAGAGATTGAGATTTCTTTAAGTGTAGCATTTCCAACAGCTCTGGGTTTGATATGGCCTTGTATGTTAAGCAGAGATTGCCTCGGAGTAGACGATATGCGACAGAGTATAGCTGGAGTTTTTTAAGGTGGTCAGCATAGGGCATCTGCTTTAGGCCTGTGATTCTTTTAGTGAGGTATTTCTGCGGTCTTTCCAGTTGTTGCAGATGTCTTGAGAGGTACATAACAAATGGGGCATTGTATTCTATAATGGGACTAATGAGGGATGAGTACAGTGGGACAATGACCTCCTTTTTTCTGGATGAAAATCCCTTAGTGATGAGGTGTGCCATATAGAAGGATTTCCTGATTGTTGTGGTGATGTGGTTTTTGAAGGTGAGACCACTGTCCACCTGTGTCCCTAAGTCTCTTATCACTAAAATACACATGCTGCTGCCTAAGCAAAGCAGGTGTGGGCCCCACATCCACCACAGAGGGAGTGGGAGAAGCAGACAGATGCAAATATATGTCAGGGAGAGGTGGGAGAGTAAAACTGAAGCATGTTTGTGTCACACACCTACCAGCACAGGGTATCAAACCTCTGACGACTATGTAACACTATCAGAATTTGATGCAGTTAGTGGATGCACCACATGAGGTACCTGCTGTAGAGCACTGTGTAGCTATGGATATCATGAGGCCTCTGAGTACCCCAAGTTCCATGGGAAGTAATATATCCTGGTGTTAGTAGACTATGCTACTAGATACCCTGAGGCAGTGGCTCTGTCCTCCATTGAGGCAGAGAAGGTGGCAAATGCTTTGTTAGATATTTTCAGCAAGATAGGTTTTCTGAGAGAAATACTGAGTGACAGAGGTGCCAATTTCATGTCAGGCCTGCTGGCTTGTCTGTGGAAGCACTGTGGGGTATAGCACCTAAAGACCACCTCCTACCATCCCCAAACTAATGGTCTTGTGGAGAGGTTTAACTCTACACTAAAGATCATGCTACAGGCATTTGCAGACCAGTTTAAAAGAAAGTGGGACAAATATTTGCCCCATCTGCTGTTTGCTTAACAGACAGGTACTGCAGAAATCCACGGGTTTTTCACCCTTTGAGTTTCTCTGTGGGTATATGGTGAGGGGGCCTTTAGATTTAAATGAGTGGGAGGGTGAGTGTGAATCCCCCAAGGAGTCTGTTGTGCCATGTGTCCTAAACCTCAGGACAAGGCTTAGGGAGCTCATGGGCTTGGCCAAGGAGAACCTGGTAGGAGCTGAACAGCAGAAAAAGGTCTGGTATGACAGGAATGCTTGAGCCTGTGAATATGTTGAGGAACAACAGGTTATGGTTCTCATTCCTGTCAGACACAATACACTGCAGGCAGTTTGGGAGAGACCCTTCAAAGTGGTAAGGAAGGTCAGTGATGTTAACTACATAGTAGAAGTGCTAGGCAGGAGGCTGGGCCCAAATTGTACCATGTTAACATGATGAACTGGTAGGCAGGTGGCAGGGGACCAATTTGTACCATGTTAACGTGATGAAACCTTACCATGATAGGGAGGCCCTGGTACTTAGTATTTGTAGTAGGAGGCAGGAGGAGTCTGAAGTGGATATATGGCTACAGCGAGCCAGCCAGCAAAATGCCAAGTTACTAATGTTGAGCCTATGTTTGCAGGTATACAGCATGACAGTCCAGCACTGTAGAGGGGTCCACAATGCCAACATAGATGGTATCTCAAAACAGGGTATAGGTTAATGTATTCCCAGACAGGCCCACTCCTCTCAAGCAACCTTTCTCAGGGTAACTTGAAAAACTAGCTTGAGTCTTCAAAGTGGGGAGAGACAATATGTGACGTCCCCACTCTGGGCCAGTAATCAAGAAGGCTGAATCGTCACTACTGACACTGGAGAGGGATGTTCACTTGGAATACAAATGGATATACTCAGTATTTCCAGATGCAGACCTCTCTGCATCAAGCACAATTTCCCTTAAGAGCACACAGGGAACACACTCAGCCCGGGATCTGGGTTTCTCTCTCTGTCTCTTGCCAGGTCCCCAGTTAGGCTGCCCACTGATATAAAGTCCTCAGCCGAGTGTCCAAGCCAAGTCCTCCAGCAACCTCTCTGTGAAACCAGTGGAGTGGTTGCAATTTTCAGTGACTTGTCAGAAACCCAAAAGTAGTGTGAGGCACAGACCAACACATAAGGCAAAGTCAAGGACAGACTGCAAAGTCAGGAATAGCCTAATTTTTTCACACACACAAACACTAGCCAGAAAGTAATCAGTTAGACTTTGAACTGAACAAGCAAGTTGCTATTATCAAGACTTTAAAATGACAAAAAGATAAAAAGGTGAGTTGCTTTCCTCCACAGCCAGCTACCCACACCCCATACACCCAATTTAATGGCTGCAGTCCTTAATGAGTTGCTAGAAAATATACATTTTATGAGGCACGGAGGACAAATGAGCAAAGCCAGAGTCAGACTGCAAAATCAAGGACAGTTTCAACTTTGTTTTATTCACTAACAATAGCCAGAAATTGATTCAGACTTTAAAAGTAGAGTGCTGTATTTAACATCTGAAATGGAACCTCTAAGACTGCATGTAGTTAAACAATAATGATATCCATATGTTTTTTTTTTTTTGTTTTTTTTTGTGTAGTAGTGGTACCTAACGGGCACTGGACCTAGGAATGGTTTACAACACACTAGTTCCTTTCGTTCACCAGTAAGAACCTTTTAATGTTAAGAGATCTACTAATAAGGTTGGTGGAATATGACAACTAGCAGGCAAATTACGGTTTTTAATGGAATAATTTTATACAGTAATATTCATATTGAAAGAGGCAATATTTAATGTATGTTTCTTTATTGTCTTTTAGAGTAAGGCATACTGCATATTTTAACCACCTAGGAAGTTTCAAATGGTTGGTTTTTATTTTAACTCAGGGCTGAAATATAGTTTTTTTGTAACCAACAAATCAATGCAATGTATATTTACGAATATTTATTTTGTATTTTAAAGTACTTTTTCTGTTTTTAATGTTTTTGGGGGGTGGGATGTATGTAACAAAAGGAATAGCTCCTTTAAAGCGCTGATTAACAGCATTTTTTAAATTAATAGAAAGATTACTAAGTTATATAAGGCACCTGTTGTAACAAGATGGTGTCACTTGAGAAAGCTCAGAATTTTTCTGAGCGAAAGCGCTTGTGTGTTTGAGACTTGTTCAACTGGATTAAAGGATTTCGTTTTTACTGACTAACTGCTGGCTGTTCTGCTTCCTGGCTATTGGTTTGGTTTACTTCCTGGTTTTGCGTACATTCTAGTTACTAGACTTTAAAATAAGAAAACAGCAAGCTGCTTTCATCCATAGTCAGCCTGTAGTCCCCTATACTGCAGTTGTCAATTTTATACCCGGTTGCCTGCCAGGATAAAAAGGGAAAACTTTCCTCATGTCCCTGTTACCCCCTACAGTTTCATCTTTAATGCATAAACAATGTGTATTTATTTATTTATTTATTTATTTTACATTTGTTTACTGTGAAAGTCCTACTCCACAAAGTGTCCTTTTTCAGCGGAGGCAGAGGGAGAAAATCCTCCACATCGAATCTGACTGACGTTTACATTAATACATTTTGTTAAACAATAATACAAAATATTTTCTATGGTACAGATAGGTTAGACAACATATGACAATACGAGGTAAGACAACTACTGTATCTAAAATATAACATGTCAGTTTAACATTATTCAGTGATAAGTTTACAGAAAGAAAAGATTAGCAGATATATGTGGTAGTCAGGAAGGTAATCACCTTAGACAGGGGAATGAATGGAAACTAGTTATGATAGGAGTACTTCTGTATTAGGTGTTTTGAAAAAATTAAGAAGATCCTGGCCCTGGTATGATAGCGGCTAATTTGGTTAGGCTGTGTTAGAGCAAGAGCATTTCCTGGTATTTAGTAAGTGTGTTTTAAAAATCACTTTGAATTTTGCTGTGTTTGAGATTGTTTTTATATTTAGAGGAAGGGAATTCCAAAGTTTGGCTATGCAGTTAGAATATAGAGCTTCTCCAGCAGTTGTTAGCTTTTGTAATATTAAGTAAGCATTTATTGCTAGAACGAAGGACACGATTGGCAGTGTATAGTTGCAGGAGGTTTAGGAGGGCAGGGATTCTGTCTGGGTGAAAGAGTAGAAGGTGAGTCATAGAAAGTTGGTTATAAATTAGAAGGTTGGGGGAGTTCTAACCAGGAGAGCGTTTTAAGAGATATGCTATGGTGACTTCTAAAAGATGAATTTGAGGCAAACTTAGCAATTTTATTGTAACAGGCTTCGCAATCGTTTAAATCTGATTTCTTGGTATTGGTAAGAATGGCTGAAGCATAGAGAATATTTAAGATAAGGTGAGTTCTAGCAATTGTGGATTTTGTGGCTCCTGTGAGGGATTTTTGTGTCTATATAGTGATCCCAATTTTTTATGAACTTTTTTTATTGTATGGGATATGTGAATGGTGAGCTTCAAGTTGCTATCTATGATCACTTCAAGAAGGATGTGTGAGTTACTGGGGAAATGATTGTGTTATTTGCTGATGCTACAGTAAACGATAAGTTAGGATCATTACATCTTGTGGGATGGAATATCATAAGTTTAGCCTTGCTGGGGTTAAGAATAAGTTGAGCATCAGATAGCCATGATTCAACCTCAAGGAATGACTGCTGGATGATATCTTGCAAGTGTTGGGAGTGTAGGGGCAGCACAAATTATGGTGGAATCATCAGCATATTGCACCAGGGATGCATGTGAAGTGGCTGAATGAAAATTATTAGTGAATACTGTGAAGAGGAGGGGACCCAGGATGGAATCCTGGGGAACACTTAACGTAACTGGCAGAAGCATGGAGATGATTTTCTGCCATTTAACTCCTTGTTGACACCCCACTAGGTAGGCTTGGAACCAGTTAATGGCATAATGGCTAAGGTTAAGATTAGAGAGAACAGTTAGGAGTTTGTTTTTCTTTTTATGAGAAATAGTATCAAAAGCCTTAGATAGGTCAAGGAATAATGAAGAAACTAGATTGCCTTCATTCCTGAGATGGTTAACCGTGTCAGTAAAGGTCATCAGTGCTGTTGTAGTGTTATGTTTTGGTCAAAAGTCATGCTGTGTTTTAGAAAGAAGATTATTTGATAAGAGATAGTGGAGTAGCTGAGAGTGAATACATCTTTCTGTATTAGAAACATCCAAAATAAAAAAAATCAGGAATATCAGAAAAAAACAGAAATATCCAGAAAGTTATATAAACTTTAAACTGAGCAAATAACCTGCTATCATCCAGCCTTTAAAATGATCAAAGGACATGAAGCTAAGTTGCTTTTGTCCACAACCAGCATCTGATTTAGTGTCTACTATCCTCAATGAGTTACAAGAAAACAGATATTTGTTGAGACACAGACCAAAACATGAGTAAACCCAGGGTTAGACTGCAAAATTAAGAACAGTTTCAACTCTGTTTTATACACTATCAATAGCAAGAAAGTGATGCAGACTTTAAACTGAGCAAACAACAAGCCACTTTCATCCATAGCCAGCCTGAAGTCCCCTAGACTGCAGCTGTCAATGTTATCTGGTTGCCTTTTATGATTAAAAAAATACTTCCCTCATGTCACTGTGTCCCCCTACAGCAGTCCATAGCTCTCCACTGTACTATTTAACGAAAACCTCTACCTTAGAACTAAAAAAAATAAATTTTTTCACTCTAGCTTTGTTTTCTGAGCTATTTTTAATGCTTAAAAAGCACTCTGAGTACTTCTTATAGAATTCTAATATGGTTTTTCACAAAATGGCTGCAAATTGTGCTTGACATATCAATCTTATCTTGTTTTTCATCAACCCTTTTTGTTTCCCTTAATCAATTTCAGGTCTGCTTAGATCAGTAATCCTAGACATAAAGAAGTAGGGCTGTATTTTCATGCAACTGACATATAATGGGATTAGTGTCAGTCACTGTAATCTTATGTATCTCCTTCATAGAGCTGTTAATGTTTTTCCTGGAATGACCCTCATTTATATGTGTCTTACAGATTGTTTTCTACTATACTAAGGAATTATACAGCTGCAACCAAAAAAGTAGCTAAGTTGCAGACATTTGTTCAAAGTATCCTTTAGTAGTCCAAGATGAACTGACACCCCCCTAAACACACTATTCCTGAGGTCTCAAAACTACCTCTGCATGGGGAGATCCTTGTCGTTTCATGTATAAGTTACAACTGGTACTGGAAAGGAAGGGATTTGAATGTAGTTCTGTTCCCCAGTGCCTGCAGTGGGAAGACATATATGTATGTGTGTACATATATATATATATGGGTCTACTTCACATAATCGGCTGTCACATAGCCAACATTCATATTACCGAGACAAAAAGAAAGAAAATGCAGAAGCCTGATTGGCAGCTTTTGAAGAGGGTAAGTAAACACTTGGCCGATATGCCCTGTTCTCCAATGTAGTGCAATCTCAGATTTGATATATTTAGTTGGGGGGAGCATAGCCCCCTACCTAAGTGGTTTAAACTTACCTTGGAGTTGGGTTCATAAACAGTTGGACAAGTTTCTGCATTTTCATTCTTTTTGTCTCCGTAATATGAAAGTCTCCTATGTGATAGTCGATTATGTGAAGTAGACCCATATATATATATATATATATATATATATATATATATATATATATATATATATATATATTGCCTGAGTATTGTAGAAATTCTTTATTTTTAATAAAAACCAAGCCACCAGTCTGACCGAACAATGAAGGAAACTACCAGCATTAGCGAAAAACACAGTTTAATATCTCTTTCATCTCAAAAGACTTCTTCAGAATGAAATAAAATGCACACAGCAGCATCCCCATATATATCAAATCAAAATAATTACCTAATAAAACAATCAGTTACTTAAAGTGCACTAGCAAAATGAATGCAGTCATTTAAAGGCACACATCTAATAACATAACATAGACAGTTCATTTTAAAGTCTTCAGTCTTCTATTCTTCAGAAAAAAATTTAAATTAACTGTCTATGTTATGTTATTAGAGGTGTGCCTTTAAATGACTGTATTCCATTTGCTAGTGCACTTTAAGTAACTGATTGTTTTATTAGGTAATTATTTTGATTTGATATATAAGAGGATAATATGGACATCTGGTGTCACTTTTTAGATGACTGCTGGATGGTGTGGAAAGGGGATGCTTCCTATGTACTAGAATTTGTTGATACCAGGTGGGAACCATATATGGTGCCAGTATGCATGCAACTAGATCTGATTGTGAGAACCTGCTACAATATCGACCAAAACTTGAGAAACAGGATAAAAACATATCTCAGAATATCCGCTTGGTTAATACCTATGGTTGTAACACGAACGGATTTCGAGATATTAGAAATAATCATTGGGACATTTTGTTGGCTAATGAGCGATTGGTCAATATTCTCCCCCACCCCCAATGTTTATATTCATATCGCAGAGGAAGGACAATCAACTCAAATCTCACTCATTATAAGAAGGGCTCCACCACAAACATCCATCAGAGGACGTTATTTGGAGATAGGTTGACAGGCAGCGTCCCTTGTGGACATTGTAGTGCATGTGCACACATGGTTAAAACTAAGGAATTTACCAGCAGCAACACATCTAAAATATATACAATTAACATCATGGGCAATTGCAGTAGTGATTGGGTTATTTATCTAGCCAGTTGCTTTTTTTCCGCCTTTTATGTCAGACAAACCTCACGTCCATTAAGATTTAACACTAACCCGCCACACTGCCAAATTTCAATTTACTATTATAGATAAAATTCAGGGGAAAATAATGTGCAAGACAGGGTGGCATACCAAACTCAATGAAAAGAATCAGGCTGGATATTAAGGTTGGGAGCTCTTTTCAAACCTGGCCTGAATGAGCAGAGTTAATGTGGCATGCACCAATAGGATGACACGGGCAATTTAAGATGCATTATTTAAACAATGTTTGTGATTCTATTGATTAGCACTGAGGAAGACTATTTTGAGCCGAAACCGGTCTGTTTGCTTTGGGTTAGCCACTTTTTATGAAATAAAAGTCATTTTCTAACCCACTCTATTTGTGCTGGACTTTTTTGGTTGGTCTCTGATCTCAGTTTAAACCTTAGATTTTAAAAACAACTGATCCTTCCGGTTTTCTGGGCTGGTTTTCTCTTTTAGGGAGTTTTATAAATACTGTCAGAACACCAGATACTATAACTCTCATTGTCTTTGCTAATAAATTCTGCAAAATGTCAAAATAATAGCAGAATAAAGTCTCCCATCGGGAACACATTTTAAATATTACTCTAGATCATTTAAAAATTAATGGAATTACACTTTTTGTATCGACTTGGATTTTTTGGACGATAAGAAGTATAAAATTCTTAATGAATTTACTGACTGTCTGTTATCCTGAATGATTTATCAGCATATCAAACTCTTTACAAAGGACATAGCAAAATTATGAGGCAAAATCAGATAAGTTCTATGAAGTCAGAGGCAATGACAGGTATGCATTACTCCTCAATGAGGTAAATAAAAGTGACTTATACCTGCTGTTTACTGACGACTGCTAAACAACAGTCACTGATCTGGTGTGGCAGGACCAGTGCTGAAAAATGTATTGCTGTTTACTGTGTGGTTATTTCTCATTTAATTTTCATCACAGTCAAACCTTAGATGTGTGTACAGGAAATCATTATAGTTTGTGTTTGAGCTGAGGCCAGTGTAGTCATTGTTTCTTTTACTTTTCTCACAGACCCCAGAGGTATACAAAGAAAGTTACTATAGCTTTCCTCACAACCACACATCAGATGTGTATACAGGAAGCTACCATTAGGGGTTAGGTTGAGGAGTGAGGAGGCATGCTATGTATACATATCTCTCAACTGTCCCTGATTTTCAGGGACGTCCCTGATTTTGACTCAAATTTTTAGCTCTGTCTCCCCTAATCCCTCCTAAAACTAGTGACTTTTGGAGGAAAGGTGGTGAATTACACTTAATGAATAATGACAATAATTAAGAGTTATAGACTTATTTTACTTAAGAAAACGTGTATTAATTCATATGCTCTGATTCTGTCAATGTTTCAAGTTAATAGCACTAATATTTTAAAAGTGTCCCTGATTGTCCCTGATTTTTTTGTGACTTGTCCCTGATGTTGAAATTTGTCCCCGATTGGTTGAGAGGTCTATATGTATATGTATGTCAGCTGTCACGTGAAATGCATGACTGTGGCAATTTGAACCTCTGCTTTCATTTAAATCTAACACCATAGGGACGCATAGGCAGTGACTGACTTTTTATGGGAAGTTAGATAGGCAGGTTTCTGTTTTAGTAACACTTATGGAAATTATTTTAAAGTTTAACTTCATTTATTTTGATGGACAGTTTTTTGTATAGAAGAGTGGGGTGGCTATGGGGGCTATGGGGGCCTCATGCGCCCCCATTCTTGCAAACATTTTTATGTACATGTGGGAGAAGAAATTTCTCTTACATTCCTCTTTTTCCAGTCAATGGGCCCTGTATGTACGTTATATTGATGATTTATTCTTTGTCTGGAATGGTGATCCAACAGAAGTGTCCCATTTTTTGACCTATATCAACAGTACAACACAGTTTTTAAGATTTACTTCAAAATATAGTGTTGACGAAATTCACTTTTTGGATGTTACTATAAGAAAGGATTTGACCAACACTTCCTTTGTAGTGATTTGTACAGGAAGCCTACATATAGCAACAGTCTATTACACTATCAGAGTAGCCACCCGGAACATGTCAAGAAAGGAGTTGTTAAATGTCACTTTATTAGAATTTCATGCATGGTTAGCAGCACTGAAGACTTTCATACTCAGATTAATTGTTTAAAGGGTATGTTTTTGGCTAGAGGATATCCTATGGAATTAATTGACAACATCATTAGTGAGGTTGCAAATATGAGACTAGATGGGAAATTGTGCCTGTTCTTTTTAGACAATACTTATGCAGCAAATACGACTAAAAACACCGCTCTTGGGGAAGTAGACTACGAACAAGTTTGTTCCTTCATTACAAATTTCTATGCATACCCTAGAGTTGTTTATAGGTAAGGGGCTACCATCAAAAATTTACTGGAGAGGGAATTTCATCCCATTACAAGTAATGGTGGATTAGGCACCAGGAAGTGTGGGTTTTGTTCACAATGTTCTTACATTTTGAACACAAACAAGATTATTATTAACCACACAGTTATTAAGTCCAAGGGTAGATTTTCTTGCAGCACTGTGGGAGTTATTTATGCAGCTTTGTGTATTAATTGCAGGGGGTTCTGCACTGGTAAAACCAAAAGGCACTTTAAAGACAGGGTATACGAACATCTTAGGGCCATAAGAACCCAGAACAACACTAGTGCTTTATTCAAACACATCAATAAATGCCCTGGACATGATTTTAGATTTTGTGTCATTGAAAAAGTCCCACAGAACCCTAGGGGTGGACCATGGGAAGACTATCTTGATTTTAGAGACTTGTTTTGTCAGATTAAATTAGATGCCACTACCTTCCCTGGCTTGAACGATGCAACAAATTTAACTAGCCTACTTAAATTGCAAGCATATGAAATTTAAAGTTGTTCAATTTTTAATATATTAATTTCCTATTTTATTACCTACTGCTAATTTTATATCAAGTTATTTTTAGGGTGTAGAGTTGTTTGTGTTTATATACTATGTTGTTTTTTATGACTATGGCATTTTTATTGCATTTGGCACTTTAAGCATATAGAACTATTTACTTGATTGTTTAATTGAATCAGGTGTTGCTTTTATGCTATAAATTAAACATGTTTCTGTTTTATTTCAGTTCTGATAAAGTCAGCCTGTGGTTGCTGATGAAAACGCTTAACTGTTGTGGTTTCCCGAATAAAAGTTTTTGAGTACAGGACTGTCAGCGTTTTTTGGATTTCTTTCTTTTGTTATGTTAGAAAGCTAAGGAATAGCACCCAACATTGTTCAGAACTTATTCTAAATATTACTACCTACTCAGATCAGATAGACATAGCCAACATTCGAGCAACTTCAGGGCAAAGTATACCCCCCAAAACAACTATACAAAGCCTAGATATCCTACAGAATCCCAAACCTCCCATCATAACAATAGAACACTTGATAAAAGTACTCTTCAAAACAAAAAATGCATCATCCTTGGGGCCTGATAATATATCTTATTGCCCAATAAACAGTATATAACATACCTTAGTGGACCTGCTCCTACAGTTATTCATCTTGAGCTTAGACACTGTTTTTTGTCCCTGAAGTATTGGGCACAACTTTTATGATGCTGCCTCACAAAGGTGGACCCATCTGTGTCCACAGACGCTACACACCATTAGCCTGACTAGTCTCATTTGCAAAGCTATGGAATGTATCATAACTGACCTAATTAACTATGATATCAAAAATCTTATAAGGCTTAATTCTAGCAGTTTGGCTTTGCTAAGGGTAGATCCTGTCTAATGAATCAGTTCAACCTCTTTGAGAGATTAACACAAGGTGTGAACAGAGGACATGCTGTCCATACAGCATACCTTGACTTAGGTAAGGCTTTTGATACAATATCGCATGCTAAGATAATAAACAAGTGGAATAATCTCCAAATTTACCCTATGTAGCTCGGTAGATAGCAAATTAAGGGATAAAACCCATGTAGTGAGAGTGGTAGGTGCATCCTCAGTAAACATGAAGGAGATCAATGGTGCTTCTCTGGGCTCTGTGTTGGGATCTCTGCTATTCAGCATCTACTTTACAGATCTGCAAACTACATGTGGAGATCATAGGATCATAGGAGATTACTATGCTAATGCCTCTAGGGTGCTTACAAGCCTAGCAAAGTACAACCCTTCTTCATAAGAATATCAATGTATTAGGAGGAACTAAACCAACAACTACTGCCCCTGTCCAAGAGAGACACAGGTGAAGCTCCCAGAATGAATTTGCAGTTTCCCATCCAGTCATCCAAATTACACTTAAATAGAGTCAGCAAGGGGCTCCGCTTGACCTAAACTGGATGTTTGTTCCAAAGGAGAGGTAACCTCTTTGAGACATATCTGTCTATCCAGCAAGTCATGTTGATGTCACATACTAGGTTGAGTTCCCTAGAGCGAGTGCATGTTATACCATTGGATTTATGAATGTGCAGCATTGCCATTACAGCAGGATCTGAGATTGCTTTATATACAAGGTAGAGGTCACCTCTGAGTAGTCTGTAAGATGCAGAGTATAGTGACTGATTTCAGTCCATCAACATATGACATATGCTGAAGACCCTGAATTTTCTTTGTAAGAAACTTTTGAGGTATTTCCAGTTGCTGCAGGTGTCTGGTAAGCTACATACCAAAGGTAGCATTGTACTCCATTATTGGCCTGATGATTGAGGAGTACAGGGGGGTTATAACCTCTTTTGTTCTGGATGCAATGCCCTTACTTATGAGGTGGGAGACATAGAAAGCCTTTCTTACCACTGTAGAGATGTGATGGTCAAAGGAAAGGTTGCTGTAACCTGTGTGCCCAAAGCTTTTACCACTGATTGCATGTTTAAGGTGTTGTTATTAATGTGGTAATCTGCAGGGACATTGCCCTTGTTGAACAGGATGATAATGCACTTTTTTGCATTGAGTTTTAGCCCATGACTTTGGCACCAGTCGTTTGTGTAAGTCCTTCTTGTAGGATGATGACATCATCTGGGGACTCAATGACTGCACCCAGTTTGCAATAATAAGCAAACTTTGTCAGCCATAGGCCTTTTGTTTTAGCCTGTACATCCAAGAAGTAAATTCCAAACAATAGGAGTCCCAGCACAGATCCCTATGGAATATCACTGGTTATGGGTCTGCTTGTGGAGTCACCTATTTTTACTGTGCATGTTCTATTGAGCTGGGTGAGTTTATCAATGATGCCTGAGTGGGGAATAGTATCAAAGGCCTTGGACAGGTCCAGGTAGTCCATATGCATGGATTTGCCTTTGTCCAGCACTTTGGTTACTGTCTCAAAGAAGTCCACCAAGTTCAACAGGGTCTCCCTTTAACAAATTCAGACTGGGTCGGGTCAAGTGTTTGGAGGTCTCCTATATGTTTGTTGATAAGGTCTATGATTATTCTTTCCATAGCCTTGCAGATTAGGCTGGTCAGGCTTATGCGTCTATAGTTCTCAGGGTCTGTGGAGGTGCCTCCTTTATGTAACAGGATGACGGCTGCTGTTTTCCATTCAGCAGGTACAAAACCAGTGCTTAGACTGTGCTTAAAAAGAGCACCCAGCAGTGCAGCTAGTTCCTGTTTTAATCCATTTAGAATGCAGCCTGGGATATTATCAGGTCCTATACAGGCTGTGTTTTTGGCTTTGGAGAGAGCATTCATGACCTGCTTCTTGGAGATGCTAGGTGGAGGACAGGTGATAGGGATGCTTTGGAGGATATGTGGCAGGGACAGGGTGGAGAGGTTTTCACTGAACCTGTCAGGTTGGCTATTTCTGTGGGTTCAGTATATGTGGTGCCATGAACAACCAGTTCTGCTCATATCTGGCTTTTTCCTTTAAGGTTTCTGACATAGCTAAAGAAGGCCTTATGGCTATCCTTAGCGAGGGAAGATAATTTGGATTCATAGTTAGCTTTAAAATGCCTTATGAGATGTATTATTTGCTTGTTTAAGCCGGGGAGGGAATGCTTCCAATTCAGAGACTATTCTCTCCTGCTCTTGGACAGCAATTTCTTTCTCTTATTGTATAACATGTTAATGGTGGATGTTCACCAGGCAGGCTTTTTCTTTCCTGAGGACTTTTTTCATCTTATCAGGTACAGCTGAGTCAATACATTTGTATAAATGTTTATACAAGGCATTGGTGTAAATCTCAGTATAAGTGGCCATGCCAGCAATGAGGGCAGGCTATGAAACTATTAATGCTGTCCTGTGTTAGATTGTAATTGGCTTTGGAGAAGTTTTTTTAGTCTAGTTGCTGCTAATGGGGGCTCAGATGTTAGTATCATGTCTAATGAGATTGATTTTGGATCAGACCTCACTAGTGAGGGCTGCACATATGGGGTGGTGCAACAATCATTCATGTTAGTGAGCACCAGATCCAGAATGTTTGGGCCCCTTGTGTGAGTGTCAACCAACTGGTCCAGGGCACTGGAGGTGACAAAGTCCAAGAACCTTTGGGCAAGTGTGTTAGTATACATATAATTTACCCAATCTATGGATGGGAAGTTAAAGTCACCTAAAACCAGGGTGTTTGGTTGAATCCTGAGAGATTCAAGTAGATCCAAATATGCAGTGTGGGTATCCTGGTTCATGGAGGGAGTCCTATAACTGGCAATAACATGGAGAGGAGTCTTACCTACAGTCAACTGGGCCTGGATTAGTTCAAGGAAATCATTTTGTTTAACCAATCTAAATGTGTATTTATGTTTGGTGACTATTGCTAATCCACCCACTTTAGTTCTTGCACTTTCAGTTTGTGGTTTGAATGTGTGGAAGGAATTGTAACCCGGTATGGCCAGTGCTTTCTGCAGCCTTAAACCAAGTCTCTGTGACTGCACAGATGTCAGCATCTTCTAAGATGAGGGCTGTTTCCAGTAAATGCAGTTTTAGGTTTAGACTCCTAGCATTTAGCAACATAACCTTGTGGTCATGTTTTGAAGATATTTTTACATTGGGAATTTTGTTGTTGTGACATTGCCTAAAAAAGACAATATGGGGAAGGCAAGAGCCTTAGCCAGTAACCACAATTCCAGAGGTGACAGATGAAGACCATCTTTGGCAAAGCAGAGTGGTCTATCTACCATGACATCCCAGGCTGAAAGGTACTGGATCCCATTGGAATGACACCAGAAACTAAGCCAATTGTTGAAGTCAGCGATTTTTGGTTTATATTGTGGCATCATCTTAGGTGAAGATAGTATGCTGCTCAAGGCTAGGGACATACTTGTCTGAGACACATATTCAGAGAGCTCAGTCATGTCTCTTTTCATATAGTCCAGTGAGGTATGTCTCCAGTCATTCACACCAACATGAACTATAACGGAGTCATAACGGTGCTTGTTGTGGAGAGAATTGAATGCATGTGTGATCTGGGGATCCTGGTACCCAACATACAGATGACTGCAACCTTCTCATTGTCCAGGCTGCCGAGTGGAATATCTGTGTGTCTCACTATAGAGTCACCTATAACCAAAAAATTTGATTTAGATGTGCTTTGCCTTGTGCTTGTGGTTTTATGTGTATTGAGTGCTGTAGGTATTGTATTAGGTGTTCACTGGACTAGAACTAATTCAATTTATTGTAAGCACTTTCGAATGTAAAAATTCACAAACTTCCTCAGACAACCACAGTTGTTAACTGACTTAATTTAAATAACCCTCCACATCAATGACATCATATCCTGTAAAACATTTAAAAATATATTGTCCATTAAATCACAATGAAATCACAAGAACATATTTAATTCTACATAAAGTTCATTTCACATTTAACAAAACATAATTACATTAATTAACATATAAAAGCATATAAATATATACAAGTATATTAAAACATATAACAATATTAAAACTAGTACACAATTGGCCATTTAACGTTTATTTAAGGCCTTAAGCTTCAAAATACATTTAATGGAACTGTATTCATTTAAACCGGGAGAGGTGTAAGCGTTAGTTAATACTTGCCACCATAATTCTCCAAGTTCTAACTCCACATATACTGGCCCACCTCTAATATTAGCATGTATTTGTTCAATAACAAGAAACAAAAATGAATGCTCAGGACATTCAATAATATGTTTCGCTAAAGCGTTATTTACATCTTTCCTATTAATGCTATATAAATGTTCATATATTCTCTTTCTAAAGTGCCTATCAGTTTTACCAATATAGAACTGGGGGCAATTTTGACACTGGGCTAAATATACCACACCAGTGGCATTACAATTATATTTAGTCTTAACTCTATATTTATTTCTACCTATGGAAAAACTATTAGTCACTTTAATATGTTTACACATTCTACAAGAACCACATTTGTACATGCCTCCATCCTTTTGTAAAGGGGGCAATACAGTCTCAACCAAATTTTTAAGGTTCCGTCCCCTTTTATAAACAAGTTGAGGCATATCTGGTATCTTGTTTCTAATAAAGGTGTCCTCTTTCAACACCACCCAGTTCTTGTATAGAATACCCATCACAATTTAAGCCTCAATACAAAAAGATGTAATAAAATACAATGAGGCATTAGATGTGTTACCTTCATTAGATATTGTATTCATATTAGAGGAATTCAAATTCAGAGCCCCAATACCACAGTCATTAGTGTTAACACCATTACTGATTTCAATTCTACCAAGAATGGGTTTAAACCAACCATTATTATGTTTATTACTAACCTCAGATATAAGGTTGTCAATCAAGGTAGATGGGTATCCCCTTGCTATAAATATTGTTTAAAGTAGATAACATTCATCCCAAAAATCATCCTCTAGAGTGGTCATTCGGGCCACTCTAACCAGCTGGCCTTTAATAACAGCACATTTTTGATAATGAGGATGAGCACTACTGAAGTGAAGAAAACTATTAGAATATGTTGGCTTACAGTAGATTTTTGCAATATAACACAAATTCACTATATCCTTAATAAGTAATACATCCAAGAATGATATCTTAACGTTGTTAAATTCGTAGGTAAAACTCAAAAATGAAGTAAGATTCGATAATATAGAGACATATTCCGCAGCCTTGCTTTCATCACCTTTAAATAAAACAAAAATATTGTCCAAATAACGTGTGTACCAGCAGACAAATTCTTTAAAGATGTCAAGTTTAAACAGAATCTCATTTTCCCAATATGCCATAACGGTATTCGCAAAGCTCCCCCCACAGGGGGAACCCATGGCAACACTGGATTTTTGATGATAAAAATTGCCTTTAAACAAAATATAATTATTAGAGAGCACAATGTCCAGTAAATATTCTATTAAGTTAATTTCATCACCTGAAACACCTTGCTTAAACAAAAACTCGCAAACCCATTCGATACCTAATTTCTGAGGAATAACAGTATAAAAGTCATGGACATCGATGGTTAAAAAATTCATTTGGTCATCATATCTTAAGCCATTTATTGCTTCCAAAAAACTCCATGAATCCCGGCATATTTGTGGTTGATTCTCCAAATATTTTTTTAAATTTAGAATCAACCAGTTTAGCACACCCATAAGTTATACAGTTACGTCCGTCCACAATCGGGTGGAAAGGTGGTTTACTCACGTTTTTGTGAATTTTAGGCAATCCAAAAATAACTGGTGTAATGGGTGAGGGCATAGTCAAATAATTAAAGGTTTCTAAATCAATCATATGATCAGTAAATAAATCCTTAATCAAACTCTAATACGTTGATAGGCTCTATTCAATTTGTTCAATGAAACCTTAACATAGGTATCAGTATTAAGTAACATTAAGATATTTTCTTCATAAAGTTTATCACTCATTAAAACAAGCCCGCCACCCTTATCCAGTTTTAATACTCTAATTATTTGATCTCTTTAATAATTTTAATGCTTTTAATTCATTATCAGAGATGTTATTTCCACTAGTCTCCCTACCTTTAACACCTATCACAGATAAATTACGTAAATCCAATTCACATAATTTTTCAAAAAATCTAATGGTGTTATGCAAAGGGGGATTAAAAATACTGGAAATATGTACATCAGAATTCAGACTAGACATATTCCCAAGAAGACACAACAAGTTCAATTTACGTATGAAAACTTTCAGATCTAAAATGGTGTCAGCCACATTCATATGCTTGGCTGATACAAAAGATAACCCTTTGGACAATACATTAATAATTTCTGGAAATACTTCAAATTCAGTAAAATTACATATTCTAAAGTCACCAAATGTATTCAATAAAATACGCGGATATACAGTTTCAGTCATTTCTGATGAGTTCAATACACAGGGGCTAATTGTTATCTGCGGTGACGATTGTTCTTCCTCAGTTGCTGGTACTTGCCCTTGTGGGTCCTGTAAAACTGCCCTGTACAGGCTTGTTGTTGTGAAAACCCGTATTATGGATGGTATTAGTCTGTTCCCCCTGTTGGTTTTGCAGCCTTTCAATGCGACGCGGACAAGGGGGAATGGTATTATTCACATCTCCAGTAAGGTCAATATCAGCAGTAATGTTGTTCAAGACATCAGAATTAGCCAAAGCTTCACCTTCCCCAACATTAAGCAGTCCACCACTAGTTCTCAAATTCATGTTAAGGGGAGGTAAGGGGTAAGCTGTACATTGTGTATAATCCCTCATATCACGTGCCAACTTTTTATTTTTTGCGGCTTTTAGTTTCTCCAAGGTTTGTTCAATGCTAACAAATATACGTGAAAAATCCTATTTATACCTAGGAAAGTCACTGTCCCCTTTAAAAGCTTTTTTGAGTTCCAACAAATCATTCCTCAGTAACAAAATTTGTGCATCATAGTTTTTTATCAACAGTTCAAGGAATTCACAGCCTTGTTTATCAAACAAAACCAAAAGGTCTTTATGAAATTGGGAACCACATTCTAGACCTACAGGAAACCATCATTGTCGTAGGCCCTTCGGGATGTGACCCCTCTCAATATACATACATAAATAAACTGCTTAAGGCCTTAAATAGACATTAATTGTGTACTAGTTTTAATATTGTTATATGTTTTAATATACTTGTATATATTTATATGTTTTTATATGTTAAGTAACGTAATTACGTTTTGTTAAAAGTGAAATGAACTTTATGTAGAAAAAGTTGGCACGTGATATGAGGCGAACGTTTGGCTAATTCTGATGTCTTGAACAACATTACTGCTGATATTGACCTTACTGGAGATGTGAATAATACCATTCCCCCATCTCCACGTCACAGTGAAAGGCTGCAAAACCAACAGGGGGTACAGACTAATACCGTCCATAATACGGGTTTTCACAACAACAAGCCTGTACAGGGTGGTTTTACAGGACCACACAAGGGCAAGTACCGGCAACCAAGGAAAAACAATCGTCACCGCAGATAACAATTAGCCCCTGTGTATTGAATCCACCAGAAATGACTGAAACTGTATATCCGCGTATTTTATTGAATACATTTGGTGACTTTAGAATATATAATTTTACTGAATTTGAAGTATTTCCTGAACTTATTAATGTATTGTCCAAAGGGTTATCTTTTGTATCAGCCAAGCATATGAATGTGGCTGACACCATTTTAGATCTGAAAGTTTTCATACGTAAACTGAACTTGTTGTGTCTTCTTGGGAATATGTCTAGTCTGAATTCTGATGTACATATTTCCAGTATTTTTAATCCCCCTTTGCATAACACCATTAGATTTTTTGAAAAATTATGTGAATTGGATTTACATAATTTATCTGTGATAGGTGTTAAAGGTAGGGAGACTAGTGGAAATAACATCTCTGATAATGAATTAAAAGCATTAAAATTATTAAAGAGATCAAATAATTAGAGTATTAAAACCGGATAAGGGTGGTGGGCTTGTTTTAATGAGTGATAAACTTTATGAAGAAAATATCTTAATGTTACTTAATACTGATACCTATGTTAAGGTTTCACTGAACAAACTGAATGGAGCCTATCAACGTATTAGAGTTTTGATTAAGGATTTATTTATTGATTGTATGATTGATTTAGAAACCTTTAATTATTTGACTATGCCCTCACCCATTACACCAGTTATTTTTGGATTGCCTAAAATTCACAAAAACTTGAGTAAACCACCTTTCCGCCCGATTATGGACAGACGTAACAGTATAACTTAAGGGTGTGCTAAATTGGTTGATTCTAAACTTAAAAAATATTTGGAGAATCAACCACAAATATGCCGGGATTCATGGAGTTTTTTTGGAAGCAATAAATGGCTTAAGATATGATGACCAAATGAATTTTTTAACCATCGATGTCCATGACTTTTATACTGTTATTCCTCAGAAATTAGGTATCGAATGGGTTTGCGAGTTTTTGTTTAAGCAAGGTGTTTCGGGTGATGAAATTAACTTAATAGAATATTTACTGGACATTGTGATCTCTAATAACTATATTTTGTTTAAAGGCAATTTTTATCATCAAAAATCCAGTGTTGCCATGGGTTCCCCCTGTGGGCGGAGCTTTGTGAATACCATTATGGCATATTGGGAAAATGAGATTCTGTTTAAACTTGACATCTTCAAAGAATTCGTCTGCTGGTACACACATTATTTGGACGATATTTTTGTTTTATTTAAAGGTGATGAAAGCATGTCTATATTATCTAATCTTACTTCATTTTTGAGTTTTACCTATGAATTTAACAACATTAAGATATCATTCTTGGATGTATTACTTATTAAGTATATGGTGAATTTGTGTTATATTGCAAAAATCTACCATAAGCCAACATATTCTAATAATTTTCTTCACTTCAGTAGTGCTCATCCCCATTATCAGAAACGTGCTGTTATTAAAGGCCAGCTGGTTAGAGTGGCCCGAATGACCACTCTAGAGGATGATTTTTGGGATGAATGTTATCTACTTAAAACAAAATGTTTATAGCAAGGGGATACCCATTTACCTTGATTGACAACCTTATATCTGAGGTTAGTAATAAACGTAATAATGGTTGGTTTAAACCCATTCTTGGTAGAATTGAAGTCATTAATGGTGTTAACACTAATGACTGTTGTATTGGGGGTCCAAATTTGAATTCCTCTAATATGAATACCATATCTAATGAAGGTAACACATCTAATGCCTCATTGTATTTTATTACATTTTTTGTATTCAGGCTGAAATTGTGCGGGGTATTCTATACAAGAACTGGGTGGTGTTGAAAGAGGACACCTTTATTAGAAACAAGATACCAGATATGCCTCAACTTGTTTATAAAAGGAGACTGAACCATAAAAATTTGGTTGAGACTGTATTGCCCCCTTTACAAAAGGATAGAGGCATGTACAAATGTGGTTCTTGTAGAATGTGTAAACATATTAAAGTGACTAATAGTTTTTCCATAGGTAGAAATAAATATAGAGTTAAGGGTAAATATAATTGTAATGCCACTGGTGTGGTATATTTAGCCCAATGTCAAAATTGTCCCCAGTTCTATATTGGTAAAACTGATAGGCACTTTAGAAAGAGAATATATGAACATTTATATAGCATTAATAGGAAAGATGTAAATAACGCTTTAGCGAAACATATTATTGAATGTCCTGAGCATTCATTTTTCTTTCTTGTTATTGAACAATATTAGAGGTGGGCCAGTATCTGTGGAGTTAGAACTTAGAGAATTATGGTGGCAAGTATTGACTAACGCTTACACCTATCCCAGTTTAAATAAATACAGTTCCATTAAATGTATTTTGAAGCTTAAGGCCTTAAACAGATGTTAAATGACCAATTGTGTACTAGTTTTAATATTGTTATATGTTTTAATATACTTGTATATATTTATATGCTTTTATATGTTAATAAATGTAATTACGTTTTGTTAAACGTGAAATGAACTTTATGTAGAACAAAATATGTTCTTGTGATTTCATTATGATTTAATGGACAATATCTTTTTAAATGTTTTACAGGATATGATGTCACTGATGTGGAGGGTTATTTAAACTAAGTCAGTTAACAACTATGTTTGTCTGAGGAAGTTTGTGAATTTTTACATTCGAAAGCGCTTACAATAAATTGAATTAGTTCTATTCTGGTGAATGCCCTTTGCCTGTTTGTTTCTTTAAGTTATTTTGTTTGTTTGTTTTTTTGAAAAACTGTATTAGGTGTAGCATGTTTGTGTTTTGGAGGTCTATGGTGTTTAGGTAAATTTCTGGAGAGTACTTCCGCTTATGATGGTTTATGTGTTGAAACTGTGGTTTGTGCAGAAGGTGTACTATGTGAGTTATCAACCTGTTCCATGTCACTGATCTGTGAATGAGACAGCAAGGATTCTAAATTCTTACTGTATATGCATCTCTGACAAACTGAGCTTGAGTGGTTTAGGAGTAATGAGTTGTCAGTGTACATGAGGCAATTGCTACACTGCCTCAGGATACCCATGTCAATCAGGCTGGCAGGACAAATGGTGGAAAACTGACCATCCATAATACTAGGTACTAATGCTGGGTCTATACTATTGGGGATCTCAATGGGTACGAGACTATTAGGGATTAGGAGAATTCAGTTAAACTGGCAAATGCTGTAGAAAGCCCAGATGAGGTGCTCTCCAAGCAGCTAAGTCCAAAAGCAAGGGCAGCTTCTAAAGGAACATAAATCTACTCCAGCTCTTGCATCTATAGCCATGAATGGTGACCTCTGCTGCGCAGTACTGTGTGAAGGTGTGCTACACATAAACAGATGCCTTGGATTGCTCAGATGAAGATAGTAGAGCAGTGGCTGGTCACCAAACTCTGTAAAACTGTGTTAAAACAGGTAAAAATCTCCACAAAAGTGGAGCTTATGTAGCAACTGTGAGAACCCCTTTTTAAAACAAGTAAAGCAATTTTCAAACAAGTTGGTCAATGGAAATGCTCAATACTGAGCCTTAGTCCAACAATCCCCAACAACTCATATGTGTCCTGCGCTACACTGTTCTGGCAGATTGATTCAGTGCCAACTTCAACCCCCTCTCATCCCCTAAAGGGCCCCTCTAAATACCGAAAGATTCTGGTAATCACGGCCACACAGGTAAAAACTGCACTCTTCAAAGCTAAGAATACAGCATCCATGGGACCAGACGACATCCTGAGCTGTGTACTACATGAACTACAAAATGAACTGGCACCTCACCTAAGTGTCATGTTTAATCATAGCCTCACCTCAGGCTTTGCGTGCACTGAGTGGTGCACAGCTACAGTTATCCCACTCCACAAGGGGGTATCCACCTTGGATCCTGGGAACTACTGTTCCATCAGTCTGATGAGCCTGATCTAAGAAAAACAAAAAGTGCGGAGGGAGCACCCAACCAGGATCCGATAATCCCACAATTGTAATATATCCAAATGCAAGGTAGAATAACACGGCAGGAACTTTGGTTTTTCAGCGTTAGAACTTTAATTGTAAACAAGCACTTTCGGAAGGCTTTGTATCCTTCCTTCTTCAGACGAAACAAGAAATTGAGTTACAAACCAACTCCCTATTAAACCAAAGTTTTAGAACTAATGATTGGCAGTAGATTTTCATGAATGCCGAGGTGCCAGCTCGACATCCAACCTTCAACGAAGGCACGCCCATTTACGCATGTCTTTCGAACGCCCCCCCAACCGCGGGGAGGACATGCAGACTCCACATAGAAGGCACTCCCCACACTCCAGCTGAGAATCAAACGGGAGAAACTCTTGCTGTGAGGCAACAACGCTACCGCTGCACCACCGCGAATGTTTTTCAATTAACTATTCATTGATATTCTAACTGATAAGAAAGATAATACGGACATCCTATACGTTGATTTTCTAATTGATAAAATAGCAAACATACTAGTTTATTTATAACATTTGCATACAGTTGACAGAGATCATATCTGAGATATGCAAACACAGCAGCAGTGAGACTTACATTAGATGTATGTAAGTACCACATCAAATCATAGGGGTTGGGAGGGTGGCCTAATGGTTAAGGTATTTGCCTTACAAACACAAGGTGCAGGGTTTGAGTCTTATAAGGGATAATTGGCTAGGCTTAAGTTGGCTCACAAGGGCAATTAGCTTAGTACTAACCCATGAATCATATTCCTGATACAGTATATGGTTAAAGGGCAAACTAGAAGAGTGAGAGGAGTAGTAGTAGAAGAAATAAGTGGGGTGCAGGGGAAGAAAAGAAGAAAAAAATGTATTTAGCCAGGATTTGAGCAGGAACCTAACCAGTTGTCATTTAGATGAGTCCTAAGCAGATTTTTAAATGTAATGGGGTTGTTAGTGTTCGGAATAGTTTATGAGGTGGAGTTCTATGCTTTAGATATGCGGTTTGAGTAAAGAGCATCCTCAAAGCTATTGTTGGTTTTTGACACTTTTAGCAGTAGAGTTAGTAGTTGGTTGAAAAATATGAGATTGGGTAGTTCAACCCATTTTAGTTGTCTGAGAGTGATGCAGTGATGAGTTCTGTGGGGTAGGCCTGTGGCAACTTTGGCGATTTTGTGGTAGCATGTTTCTAGCTTATTAAAGTCTGTTTTTCGGAGGTTTGTGAATATAGTGGAGGTATACATTACAGTAGATAATAAGTGGTTCCTGGCAATGACTTGTCTAAATGTATTGGTAAGGTACATTTTAATACTGTAGAGAGAGCCTAGTTTTATGTAGGCTTTTTTGATTACTTGTGATACACCCTTATCAAATCTCAAGCAGTTATCAATGGTAGCGCCTAGTAGCTTGATTTCAGAGATTGTCTCAATTACAGTGCTGTTGGATGATGAGATTTTAAAGTGCAGACTGAAACTGTTTGATTTGTGATGGTTGTTGGTAAAAAGCACTAATTTGGTTAGGGTTTAGAATGAGCTGATAGTTGTTTATATATGATTCAATGGCAGAAACAGATTTTTGGGTGTTTTCTGAAGGTGTGGCAGGGAGGATGCTGCACAGATGACAGTGGAGTCAACAGCATACTGTATAATTGTAGCAAGGCTGGTAGCTGTGTGAAGTTTGTTTGTGAAGATAAAGAAAAGGAGTGGACCTGGTACTGAACCACGTGGGACACCTACAGTTACTGGCAATAGCGATGAAAGATTGTTTTGCCATTTAACAGCCTGTTGGTGATCAGAAAGATAGCTATGGAACAAGATAATAGTTTGTTTGGATAAGCTGAAGGATGCAAGCTCTTGCAAGTGTTGTTAGGGGGATACAGTGTGGAATGCTTTTGACATGTATAGAATGATTGAGGATACTAGCTGCCCATCACTTTTGAGTGATTTACAGTGTTGGTGAAGCTTAATAAGGCAGCTGTGGTGCTGTGGCTGGGTTGAAATCCATGTTGTGAATTGGCTAGCAGATTGTTATTTAATAGCTGGTCTAGTAGTTGTGAATGAATGCATTTTTCCAATACTTTTGAAAGTGGTGATAGTATGGATATTGGTCTGTAGTTAGAAAGCTCTAATGAGGGGCCACCTTTGTGGAGTGGTATAACGTGAGATATTTTCCAAATCTTAGGGGTGTATTGTTCAGAGATGGATCTATTGATCAAGGTAGATACAGAGTAGGAGATGACATTGGCTGCTAGCTTGAGATATTCATTTGGTAGTTGGTCAGTGGCTAGTGATGTGGGTTTTAGTTTGGTTAGCAATTTTCTTATTTTGTTTAATTGGATGGGTTGCAGTGCTAATGTAGATAGCGCATTTGTGGTTTTGGGTTGGGCAGCTACTGTAGTGTTGTCTTTCACTTTTATAAGTGAGAGTATAGAGTTTATGAAAAAGAGTTGAATTGAGTAGCTATACTTTCACTTGAATTAGAGGTGCTGGGGTAGGGGTAGAAGTTTTACCTGGATGTGGAAGTTGTTTAATGGCACCCCAGAATTTTTGTGGATTATTTTGGTTTGTGATGGATTTCGGTATAACAAAGTTTCCTATCATTCTTGATTTGTTTTTTGGAATAATGTTGTGTGTGACAAAGGATGCTTTATTTTTGTTTTTTTTTCATAGGTTCATGGCTATACTAGGCTAATGGCCCTGGAGCCTTTACAAGCATAGCCCATAGGATTACCCTTGCATCGTTCCACCCAACCTTAGTTCCCAATGTCTCTGTCAAGTAGAGCCACTGGAGTGATTCCTGGGGTGAATTTTCTATTTCCCATCCACTCATCAAGATTTTTCTTGAAGAGGGCCAGTGAGGTGCTCTGTTTGACATGTATGGGAAGTCTATTCCATAGCATAGGCAGTCTCTGGGTTATGAACCTGTCCCTCCAGTTTGTTCTGTTGATTGTGGTAATGAGGTTGAGGTCTCTGGAGCATGTGGTGCGGAGGGATATGGATTTCTTTAGAGGTAGCATTTCTAACAAAGCTGGGTCAAACGTGGATTTGTAAGTCAAGCAGAGATCGCCTTTAAGTAGGGGATATGAGACAGAGAATAGTTGGAGATTTTGAGTCTGTCCATATAAGACAAGTGTTTAAGGCCTAGGATCCTTGGGTCTATATCAGATAGTCGAAGTTCTGTAACTCCAAACACTTAATGGTCGAACCATTATGTTCGAAGTTACAGAACTTCGACTACGGACAAAAAAATAAAAATACAACGTACAAAAAAATTAATTGTTGTAAGCAGCGGGGTAAGCCCCCCTGCACCCACCACACCCCCGCTACTTAAATATACCAACTCCAAGATCACACTACATTGAAGTGAATGGAAACATCCACTAATGGAGATTTCCATTCACATGCTCAAATTTTTACAAATTCGAACATACGGTCGAGACCATATGTGGTTCGAACTTGTAAAAGTTCGACTACGTGATAGGAACCCAGATCCTCTATGTGAGGTACTTTTGCAGCCTCTCCAGTAGTTACAGGTGTCTAGTGAAGTACATGCCAAATCGGGCATTGTACACAATGACTGGTCTAATGAGGGAAGAGTAGAGGGAGACAATGACCTCCTTCTTCCTGGATGCCCAACCTTTCGTAATGAGATGTTCCACATAGAAGGACTTTCTGACCTCAGTGGCAATGTAGAGATCAAAAGAGAGGTTGCTGTCAATCTGTGTTCTCAGATCTCTTATAACTCCTTCTGTGTTCAGTGGACTACCATCGATGTGGTAATTCATGAGAACCAGGTTTTTCCCAAAGGGGATGATGATACATTTTTTGACATTGAGCTTAAGGCCATCATTCTGACACCAGTCGTTGGTCTCAGTGAAGCCTTTCTGTAGGATGTCAACATCACTTGAGGAACTAATAATAGCTCCCAACTTGCAATTGTCTGCGATCTTTGTCAGCCAGAGTCCCTTTGTGTTGGCCTGGACTTCAGAGAAGTAGATACCAAACAGGAGAGGACCCTGGACTGAACCCTGTGCGACTCCACTCGTGACAGGTCGGCAGTCTGACTTGGAGTTAGCTACTTTCACACTGGTGGTTATATCTGTGAGTCAGTTTGCAACCCACCTACTGATATACAGGTTGATGCCTAGCTTAGTGAGGTTTTCTATGATTCCTGAGTGGGGAATGGTATCAAAGGCCTTGGCCAGAACATGGTAGGCTGTATGAACCACCTTGCCTTCATCCACAGCTCTGGTGACTGACTCAAAGAAGTCAACTAGGTTGAGCAGTCATGATCTACCCTTCATAAAACCAAACTGAGTCGGACCCAGAGTTTGGAGCTTCCCTATATCCTTGTTTATTAGGTCCATGATGATGCGTTCCATAGCTTTGCATATCAGACTCATCAGGCTAATGGGGCAATAGTTCCCAGGGGCTGTAGTCGCTCCTCCTTTATGGAGAGGGATGACTGTAGCAGTGCGCCATTCGGTAGGAAAAAAGACTGAGGTGAGGCTGTGATTGAACAGGGCACACAGTCATGTAGAACACAGCCAGGGATATTGTCACGTCCCATAGAAGATGTATTCTTGGCCTTGGACAGCGCTGTTTAACCTCTGCAGCAGTAATACTGGGTGGCTGGCAATCTAATGGTGTTGTGATTGGTCCTTTGGTGGGAGAAAGAGGAGTAAAGTTGGCACTGAATCTGTCAGCCAGTATATTGGCAATATCTGTTGGCTCAGTATAGGAGGTACCATTGTGGTTGTCTTTAGTATATGCTGAAATTCTGTTTTCATAGCTAGCTTTAGATGATTTGATGAGGGATCTCAACTTTTTCTTGAGGCTGATAAGGGAGTTTTTCCAGTCATGGGACTTCACCTTATTCCACATCAATTTCCTCCTTCTGTTGTAGAGTTTGTTTATGGCAGGGGACTAGCAGATTGGCTTCCTTTTTTTAGAGGAGAGCATCTTGATTCTACTGGGTATGGCGAGATCCATGCATTTGTGTACATTTGTACAGTGCAATGGTGTATGATTCAGCGGTCATGCAACTATTGTCCATTTGCATGGGTGGCATGAAGTTAGCCACCTCTGTTTTTAGGAGCCCAAAGTTAGCTTTGGAGAAGTTTTTTATGGTGGTTACCTTTGCGGGGGGGGGGGGTGGATTTCCAAGGTGATTAGTTCGTGGTCAGATCTAACCAGGGAGTAGTTGACTATTGGTGTAGAGCAATGGTTTCCCCATGTTCATAATGACCAGGTCAAGGATGTTGCTACCTTTAGTGGGGGTAAGAACGAGCTGATCCAGGCACTGGAATTAATGAATTCCAGAAAACATTGGGCAATTGTACTGGTACATCAGTAGTTTTCCCAGTTATCTGTGCAGTGACTGAGACCTGGTTCAAGGCTCCAGAGAGCACCCCTGCATTACGAGGCCATAACTCATATCATACTTTTCGGGCACCTAACCTGGACAGGAACACCAAAGGTGGAGGTGTGTCCATATTCATTAAGGATATCCACAACCAGACTAGTTGCTCAGCATAATGGATCCGAGGTTATCCAAGTGCAACTAACTCTGGGCAAAACTGCAATCCAAATTGTAGCTTGCTACAGATCCCCCACCATGCCCCATGATTCCCAAGCCTCTTTTCTTGATATACTGGAAAATATTAGGGTTCAACCAAACACCCAAATAATGGGCGATTTCAACTACCCCACCATTAACTGGGAAAACTACTCATGTACCAACTCCTTCGCTCAACACTTTCTGGAATTCATAAATTCCAGTGCCCTGGATCAACTTATCCACATCCTCACTGGGACAACAATATCCTAGACCTAGTCATTACCAACATGAGTGACTGGTGTTCCACACCTGAAGTCAACTCCTAGTTGGTCAGATCCGACCATAAGCTACTCACTCTAGATATCCACATCCCACCCCCATCCCCCATTAAGGAAATTATGGTAAAAAATTTCTCCAAAGCCAACTTCATGCTTCTTAAGACAGAAGTGGCGAACTTCATGACACCCATGCAGATGGACAATACAGTTACAGCTGCTGAATCCTACACAGATGCACTCTATAAGCACTTACACAAGTGCATGGATCGTGCTATCCTAAACAGAACCAAGACGCTATCCTCCAAAAAAAGGAAGCCAATCTAGTGGTCCCCTGCCATAAATAAACTCTACAACAGAAGGAAGAAACTGTTGCAAAAAGAAAGTAAAATCCCATGAGTGGAGGAGTTCCCTGGTCAGCCTTTGTAAGAAGCTGAGATCTCTTATAAGATCCTTCAAAGCTAGCTATGAAAACAAAATTGCCACTGATTCTAGGGACAACAACAAAGCATTCTATATGTATGTCAAGAATCTCAGTAGCAACACCCAGATCTGCTCTAACTTACAGCACAACGGCATGAAAATTACAGAAACAACTGATATTGTCAATGTCCTGGCATATAGGTTCAGTGCTAACTTTACCCCCCACCCCCCATCCCCTAAACGGCCCATATCTATACAGGAAGAATGCAGAGTTGCTGTAATCACAACTATGCAGGTAAAAGCTGCACTCTCTAAAGCCAAAAACACAGCATCCATGGGACCAGACAACATCCCATGCTGCGTTTTACACAAACTTCAGAACTAACTGGTTCCCCACCTAAGAACCATGTTCAATCATAATCTCACATTAGGCTTTGTGCCCACTGAATGGCACACAGCAACAGTTATCCCACTACACAAAGGGGGAGCCACCACTGATCCTGGGAACTATCACCCTATTAGCCTGACAAGCCTGGTCTGTAAGGCCATGGAACATATCATCATTGAACTCATAAACAAAGACATTGGTAACCTCCAAACTCTGATTTCTTTTAAGCAGTCGCCAAAGCTGTAGATGAGGTTAAGGTGGTTCACACAGCCTATCTTGACGTCACCAAGGCTTTCAACACCATCCCCCATTCTGGAATTATAGCTAAACTCACTAAACTAGGTATAAATCCCTACGTCACAAGATGGGTTGCCAATTGGCTCACTGACAGAACCCACACTGTAAAAGTTGCAGACTCCAAATCTGACTTCAAACCAGTGACAAGTGGAATACCACAGGGTTCAGTCCTGAGACCTCTCCTGTTTAGTATCTACTTCTCTGAAGTACAGGCTAAAACAGAAGGTCTTTGGCTAATGAGGTTTGCAGATGAGTGCAAACTAGGAGCCATAGATGAGTCCCCAAATGATGTGGATATCCTACAGAAGGGCCTCACTGAGACAGATCCCTGGTGTCAGATCCATGGCCTCAAGCTCAATGCTAAAAAGTGCATTGTCATCCCCTTTGGTAAAAACTCTGTACCCATGAACTACCACATAGGCAGCAGTCTACTTAATGCTGAATGTGTTATAAGAGACCTGGGTACTCAGGTGGGCAGTAGTCTCCGCTTTGAATATCACATCACCACAGTAGTCTGGAAATCCTTCTATGTGACACACCTCATAACAAAAGGGTTCTCATCTAGGTAAAAAGAGGTCATTGTTCCCCTCTACTTGACATTCATTAGACCCATTATAGAGTAAAATGCCCCTTTTGGAATGTACCTCACAAGACATCTGCAGCAGCTGGAAAGGCCACAGAAGTACCTCACAAAGAGGATTACTGGCTTCAAACAGATGCCCTACACTGACCATCTCAAAAAACTCCAGCTTTACTCCATAGCATATCGCCTACTCCGAGGTGACCTCTGCCTAATATATAAAGCTATGTCAAACCCAGAGCTGTTGGACATGCTACACCTAAAGAAATCCCAATCCCTCCGAGCTTCATGCTCTAGGGACCTAAACCTTGTCACCACAATAAACAGAATATGCTGGAGGGATAGATTCCTGTCCCAGAGACTTCCCATACTCTGGAACAAGCTACCCATCTATGTCAAGCAAAGTTCCTCATTAGCACTCTTCAAAAAAAATTTTGATAAGTGGATGGGAAATAGGAAATACACCCTGGGGATCACTTTGGGGGCTCTGCTAGACAGGGGCATAGGAAAATAACTTTTTTGGGTGAGGTAAGCCAGGGAACCTTGTTGGCTAGGCTTACTTAGGCCTTTGGGCTGATAGCCTAGTACTTACCTATGAATCTATGAATGGAGGGGTAGTTGAAGTCGCCCAGTATGAGTGTTAGGTTGGACCCTAATATTCTTCAGGGTGCTTAGGAACGTGGAGTGTGAGTCTTGGTACATGGCTGGGGACCTATAGCAGGTGAGGACCTGAATCGCTGTCTTAGCCAATGTTAGTTGCACCTGAAGCATCTCTGATGCATTATGTTGGGCTAACAGTCTGGAGGTGTGCACATCCTTTATGAATATGGAAACACCACTGCATTTGGAGCGTCAATACAAGTTCTGGGGCCGAAACATGTGGAATGAGTTATAGCCTGGTAATGCAGGGGTGCTTTCTGCTCCCTTGAACCAGGTCTCTGTTACAGCATAAATGTCGATGTTCACCATTTTAAGGAGTGCTTCGAGCTAGTGCATTTTGAGATTCGGACTTCTAGCATTAAGCATCATGACCCTCAGATTGCATTTGTTTGTAGCTGTTATGGTGGTAATTTGGTCTTTGGAACACCACCTAAAAAAGGCACTATAGGGGTGGCAAGAGATTTGGCCAGTATCTAGAAGCCCAGGGGTGACAGATGAAGGCCATCTCTGGCAAAGCATTGAGGTATGTCAATCATGTCATCCCAGGCAGATACCGGATCCCCTTAGAATGACACCAGAAACTTAGCCAATTGTTGAAATCAATCATTTTCTGCTTGTACTGTGGTATCATTCTGGGTGATGGTAGGAGGCTGCTCAGGGCTAGGATCATATCTGCCTGGGTTACATAATCCAAGAGCTCCTCCATGTCTCTTTTCATGTAGTCAAAGGAGGGACGTCTCAGGTCACTCACACCCACATGTACAATGACAGAGTCATATTTGTATCTGTTGTTGAGAGACCTGAGTGCATGAGTTATATGGCAGATTCTGGCACCTGACAAGCAGCTGACTGCTACTTTCTCCTTATTCAACCTGGTGAATGGGACATCAGTGTGCCTCACTATCTGGTCGTCTATGACTAGTGTGTTGGGCATGCTGTTTTGCCTTAGGGGCTTTGGTTGAGTGATACGCTGTTTAGGAGAGTTATGTGTCTCATGATTAGTGTTGTATTGTGGTGGTTGAGTGCATTTCTGCCTTGGATGTCTCTGCTGATTGGGTAGATTTTTATTCAGAGTCTCCGCGAAGGTGGGTGTGTGCTTTGTGTTTTTATGTGAAGGCAGTGCTGGTGTGTGTTCTGGAGGGCTATGTGTTCCACGTGGTGTGATGCCACTGTTGACCTTCTCCTCTTGGCCAGCTATTCAGGTCTTGGCTGGAGAGTGTGTGGCTTCCAATTTGGATATATAAGCGCATCTCTTGCAAGTATGAGTGTTGGGAGTTAAGAGGAGAGGGTTGTCAATGTACATGAGGCAGTTGCTACATTGCCTCCCCAGGATGCCCAAGTTCACCAGATTAATAGGAGAAAGCACAGGAAACTGACCTTTAGACATGCCTGGAGGGGTGGGCATTAATAATAAGTACTGGAGCTGTTTCCTTGTAGAACATTTAGTGGTGGTAGCACTTTTGTGTGCAACAATAATTGCTACAAGATGTCTGGTAAAGTGCTTGACTAATAAGCTAATAAAAGTGCAAGAGGAGAGAGCTAGCAGATCTAAGGGAAAATTGAAGTGCAGACTCTTTGGCACTGCTCAGAAGCTTACAAACAGTCCTGGATACAGCAAATTTGTATCTGGACTAGACTAGTTACAGGAAAGGCGGGAAACATGTGCAAACACAGGATTTTAAACCAGAAGGTTGAAAGAGATGGAAAAACTGTCCTAATGGTCAATAAATAGCAATTTCTGGGCCAGAAACCACTCCTCTTGTGATAGGTAGGCTACCTAGTGCTTACCACTCCCACTGATAAGCTAGAAGGCTTCTTCCAACACAGAAAGGCTTGGGGGCTCAGAAGCTTACAAACAGTTCTAGATACAGCAAATTTGTATCTGGACTAGACTAGTTACAGGAAAGGTGGGAAACAAGCATACATGTGGGCTTTTGTTGGCTTGATAATGGGTCCAGAGTATGTCCCTTTGTTTTAGTAGTTGCCTTGTTTCCTTAGTAAGCCATGGGTAGTTGTTTGCTTAGGTTGTAACATTCCTGATAGGTGCCAGGTTGTTTAGCATTTCAAGAAATTTGTTGTTGAAATATTGTACAGCTGAATCTAGTGGAAGGTGTTTTAGAAGGGACTAATTGCGGTTCTGGAGAAGATTTTTAAAAGTGCCTGTGGAAAATTTTCTTTTATTGCATACTTGTTTATATTTTACAGTTTCTGATGGACAGTTACAATGTCTTACTTATTTTTCTGTAGATTTCAAAGGATGCCTTGGATTTCATTTGGATTCACTCCGGAGATCAAAGAGAGCACACCAATCCTAGAGCAGCTCCTGTAAACTGAGCACAGGCCCTTGCAAATGTGTTGCCTAAATAGAAGATAAGTTAAGCAATTTTTAAACAAGCCAGCCAATGGAAATGTTCAATACTGAGCCTTATTCCAACAATCTCCAGCTCAGATGGGTCCTTTGCTTCACTCTTCTGCCACAAGGGTGCAGGGGGCCATCTTAATATAAGATAGCTGGTTTTAGTGCTCAGATAATGCCAAACAGTCTAGATTCATCAGATCTAGTCTATGATGTAAAATACACAAGTACTAGAAAATACAAAGTGCAGGAAAAATAGTCTCAAACAGCAAACAGTTGAAACAGTGTGTGACGATTGGGAAGAGATGGGCGAAAGCTGCCAGCCTAGTCAAATAGAATTTAATATATAATTCTATCAACTGTATAAATAAATGTAAAATACAGGCTTGTGTTTTCAAATGTAAGAAAACACTGTGAAATGTGGAACTGCAAAATATGTGACAACATTGCACTCTACTGGCCCAGTAAAGCATGTTGTATCCTTTCATATTAGAATTTGGCCCGAGGGTGGCTGGATAAAGATTTCGCCCATTGTTTTAAAGCTAAAGTTTATGATTAGAATTTAGATGTGGAAGGTGCTTTATTGCTTTAGTTTCTGTTAGTATATACATGTGAAATGTCTTCTATTGTTGTAAGTTTCTGTGCAGGTGTTAGATTGCTAAATAGTGCAGTTTGTGGCCTGAGAACTCAAACCAGGTGTTAAGATGATGCAATATGAATGCTGGGAAAATCTAAGTGTCAAAAATGATGTAATTGTGGGAGGGCCTTAGAGACATGTTTGTTAGTAATGTTTAAGTATTATTTCTCACAAGAGACCTTAAGGATTTTGATCTGGACATCTAACTTATCAACACTCTGCTTATGCTCACATGTAAGTTTTTAGCACTGTTATATCGTGTAGGAATAGTTAAAGCTAGTAATGATTAATTATGTATTTTTCTTTGAAACCAGACCTGTCCTACTGTATTATGTTAAGTTTCTGTGTGATCTGTGAACTCTTAGATATATCTGTGGTGTAGTAGATTTGTTTTGTGTTTTAATTATTTATTATTAAATATTTTTAAAACCTTCTGCCTGTGGCTGGTTTGTGTAGAGATGAAGTATGCTTTAGAGTACATTATATATTTATAGAGTTTACTGTCTAAGCTCTTCCAAGAAGACTTGTATAGTCACATTACCATTGGATATTAATATTGCACAGTAATAATTGCACACCCTTTTAAGGGCCTTTTAGTAGCTGATATTATTAACTGGGTGGTGGCAGTAATTACTACCGTATAGTCTGGGTAAAGGGGCACAGCTGGAGAATCTGTGTCAGCCTTTCCCAGGAGTGTCTGTGAAGTTGTATAAATACTTATCTCAAAGTGTGTGTGTGTTGTGTCAGCTACTTGGGCAGGGACACGAAACGCTGATTGGACAGAGAGGGTACTGGAGGTTCTAGCTTGCCCAGTTAGGCTGAGACTTGGACCCTATAGCTGTGCCAGTGGGGAGTCTTATTGGGGAACTGGTGAGGAATGGAGCAGCCAGCCCCAGACTGACTGTGATCTCTATGTGCACTTAAGGGAAATTGTACTTTACTGTGTGTATTAGTCATCCTTTTTCTCTTCTAGGAGACAACCTCCCCTGGTGTTAGTGGTGAGGATTGAGGCTCCTTGATTGCTGGGCTAGGGCACGGCCGTCACAAGTGTTTGGCAGTGGTGGGATCTACTTCACATACTAATTGGCTTGTAGTGGTGTGGGTAGAGTGAATTTCTGTAGCTTATGTACAGTGATCTCTGAAAGTGTTTTGTACTCTAAAACAGCCACTCAGTGTATACCAAGAGTTCAGATCACAAGTGTTTATTTATTTTGTTAGCTTAGTGTTAGTCAGGGTGAGCAGGCAGCATGTCAGCAGAAGAGTATGGAAAGCTAACAAGGAGCCAACTTGCAGAGATGTGCCAGGCTAGAGGGCTGGTGCATGGAAACCTGACTAAGGCAGACCTGATTGCAGCCTTGGTTACAGTTGCATCAGAAAACAGCAGCCTGAAGGATAATCAGACTGACAGTGGAGATACAATATTCTCAGAGAATGGACACCTCAACATTTCTGCAGTGGACTTAAAAATCCAGCTGGAGCTGAAGAGACTTGAGTTGCAGACCAGGCGTATGGAACTAGAAGCAGCCAAGAGAATGAGGAGCCTAGAAGCTGAAGAACAGGAACGGCAGAGAAAGCATGAGAGGAAAATGCTGACTCTTCACCAGAGTCATGGAGGTAATGGGGAATGGAGTAATCGGACCCCAGAAGCACAAAAGGTCAGTAAATTTATTCCACAGTTTAAAGAGGCAGATAATTTTGATAGCTTCATTCATATGTTTCAGTGGGTATGTAAACAGTATGAACTTGACCAAAGGCTCTGGGTACAGTTCCTGACCCCCTTACTCCATGGTAAAGCTATAACTTCTTTAGCAAAAATGCATAGCACTGACTGTTTTGATTATACTGCTGTAAAAATACATTTGTTAGAATGTTTTAAGCTAACACCTGAAATGTATAGCAAAGGTTTCATGAGCATAGATGCAAGGCAGATGAAAATGTATGTGAATATGTTGTTGAACTGAGCACTTATTTTCATAGCTGGGTGAGTGGATGTAAGGTCACCACTTTTGAAGGGCTGGCAGACCTTTTGGTAAGGGAACAAGCCCTTAGCACTTTGCCTGAGGACATGAGGATCTGGTTAGCTGATAGACAGTGTACTACTTCAGAGGAATTGGGGAAGAAGGGAGACCTATACCTAGCAAGCAGGGCAGCCCTGCACAGGAAAGGGACCCTCAGTACTGCTCATGGGACTAAAGGAACCCATGGTGGGCAGCACAGACTGCCCCAACAGAATCCACCAGTAGCAGGGGAAGCCACTAGTGCAGGTACATGTCCAGGAGCTAGGGTCAAATGTTTTGAATGCAACCAGTGGGGCCATGTGGCATACAGGTGTCCATGGAGGCAAGGCGGGGAACCAAAGGTGAAAGAGCCAGTAAATGGTAAAGACAAAATGCCAATAGTGGGTTGTCTTGAGACAACAGGAGTATGAAACTACCATCCTGCAGATGTCCTGAGAGGGAAGGATTTGGATGAGGCAGTACCATGTACTTACGCAGTTAAATGCAGTGAGGCTAGGACACAAGCATGTGGTTCTGGTAGCCTGGGGGAGACCCAGACAGACTGCATACTTGCAGCCAGGACTGCTGAGGTGGTTACTTCAGGGAGTGTGCTACACTGTAGCAGTGAGACTGAATGTGAGCCACATCTGCTTGTGGGTACTGATGTTCCCTTGGACAGGGTAACTGCAAAGGTAGAGGTGAGTAGTAGTACCCAGGCTGACAGTGAGGCACCGCTGTCAGAGGATGCCAGACTTCCAGTGGAAGGGGAGCTGGGAAGGGTTACAAGGAGAGACTTGAGACAGGCACAGCTGTCAGACCCTACATTGCAAGGCCTGAGGCAGGTAGCTAGGGAGGCACTTGATTCTCAAGGGAAGGAGGAATCTGTATACTGGAACAAAGGGTTACTGTACAGAGAGTGGACCCCTGAGGGAGGGCTAGAAGGTGAAAGAGTACAGCAGTTGGTAGTGCCTAGAGCTTACCGTCTGGCACTTCTAGCCATAGCCCATGATATTCCCTTTGCAGGTCATGCGGGCATAAAACGTACAAAGAGGTGCATTATGCAAAATTTCTATTGGCCTGGAATTTCCAGAGATGTAACAGGGATACTGCAGGACCTGTGAGCAATGCCAAAAGGTAGGCAAGGCAGGAGAATGGGTGAGAGCTCCTTTGATGCCTTTGCCCATGATTGAGGAGCCATTTCAGAGGGTAGCTATGGATATAGTGGGTCCTCTGAGTACCCCAAGTTCCACAGGGAAAAAGTATATCCTAGTGACTGTAGATTATGCTACACGATACCCTGAGGCAGTGGCTTTGTCCTCCATTGAGGCCGAGAAGGTGCAAATGCTTTGCTAGAGATTTTCAGCAGGGTAGGTTTCCCAAAGGAAATACTGTCTGACAGAGGTGCCAATTTTACATCAGACCTGCTGGCTTGTCTGTGGAGGTCCTGTGGAGTGAAGCACATGAAGACCACCCCCTACCATCCCCAAACTAATGGTCTTGTTGAGAGGTTAAACTCTACAATCAAGTCCATGCTACAGGCATTTGCAGATCAGTTTAAGAGGGATTGGGACAAATATTTGCCCCATCTGTTGTTTGCTTACAGAGAGGTTCCCCAGGAATCCACAGGTTTTTCACCCTTTGAGTTTCTGTATGGGCATAGGGAGAGGGGACCTCTAGATTTAATTCGAGATGAGTGGGAAGGTGAGTGTGAGTCTCACAAGGATTCTGTTGTGGCATATGTCCTGACCCTCAGGACAAGGCTCGGGGAACTCATGGGCCTGGTCCAGGAGAACCTGGCAGAAGCCCAACAACAGGAAAAGGTGTGGTATGACAGGAATGCTCGAGCTAGAGATTATGTTGTAGGGCAGCAGGTGATGGTTCTCATTCCTGTCAGACACAACAAGTTGCAAGCAGCTTGGGAGGGACCCTACAAGGTGGTAAGGAAGGTATGTGATGTTAACTACATGGTGGAAGTGCTAGGCAGATGGGAGGGGCACAAATTGTACCATGTTAACATGATGAAACCTTACCATGATAGGGAGGCCGTTGTGCTGAGCATTTGCAGTGGATTGCAGGAGGAGTCTGAGGGAGTTCTGGGGACTGATCTCCTCAGTGAGGCTCATGCTGACAACTCGGTGGAAGGGGTAGCAATGTCCCAGCAACTATCTCCTACCCAGGTTCGAGAAATCTGAGTAGTGTTGCAGGAGTTTGGCAACATGTTCATTGGGAAACCAGGGAGCACCCACCTAGTGCAACACCAGGTGGATACAGGACCCCAAAGACCTATCAGGCAGGCCCCTTATAGGGTGCCTGAGAAAGTCAAACAGACTCTGAAGGAGGAGGTACAGGAGATGTTGGAACTAGGGATGATTCAAGAGTCCAACAGTCCCTGGGCCTCGCCAGTGGTGTTGGTGCCAAAGAAGGATGGCAGCAACAGGTCCTGTGTGGATTACAGGAAATTAAATAGTCACACAGAGTTGAATGCTTACCCCATGCCTAGGACAGATGAGGCCCTAGAGCAGCTGGGTGGGGCTCTTACCAAGGGTTACTGGCAGGTGCCCTTGACTCCCAGTGCTAGAGAGAAGTCAGCCTTTGTGACTCCTTTTGGCTTGTATGAGTTCACAAAGATGCTCTGTGGGATGAAGAATGCCCCAGTGACTTTCCAGAGGCTGGTAGACCATATCTTAGCAGGAACAGGAGGGTTTGCCCTTGCTTACATGGATTATATTGTTATCTACAGCCATTCCTGGCAAGAGCACCTTCAGCATGTCAGGGAGGTGCTGGGCAGACTACAGAGGGCAGGGTTGACTATTAAGCCAAGCAAATGTCAGGTGGGTATGGCAGAGGTCTCCTACCTAGGGCATAGAGTGGGGAGTAGTAAGATAAAGCCAGAACCTGCCCAAGTGGAAGCTATTCAGGCATGGCCTGCACCTGTTACCAAAAAGCAGGTGAGGGCATTCTTAGGGACAGCAGGGTACTACAGACAGTTTGTTCCCAAGTATAGTACCATAGCTGCTCGACTCACAGACCTGACAAGGAAGAACAGGCCAAATAAGGTAGTGTGGACCCCAGCATGTGAGCAGGCATTTCAGAAGCTTAAGGAAGCTTTGGGAGGACCCCCTGTGTTAGCCAGTCCAGACTACAGCAAATACTTTGTTGTGCAGGTGAATGCTTCAAACTATGGGGTGGGGGCTGTACTTAGCCAGATTTCTTCAGAAGGAGAAGAGCTCCCAGTGGTTTCTCTCAGTTGTAGGCTCCAACCCAGGGAGGAATGCTATGCAGTGGTAGAAAAGGAATGTCTAGCCATAGTGTGGGCACTACAAAAACTTCAGCCTTATCTGTATGGAAGAAAATTCACTGTGATGACATACCACAACCCTCTAACATGGTTAAACAGAGCCAGTCAGCTAAATGTCAAGTTGGTAAGATGGAGTCTGGGGTTGCAAGCATATGATATGGCAGTGCAGCACCGCAGTGGGAGTAGCAACGCCAATGCAGATGGGCTCTCAAGACAGGGAATGGGGTGAGGTACACCCACATAGACCTGACACTCTCAAGTGACATTTCTCAAGGGGCACTTGAAAAACTTGCTTGAGTTCCCCGAGGAGGAAGAGATGTGATGATTGGGGAGAGATGGGTGAAGGCTGCCAGCCTAGTTAAATAGAATTTAATATATAATTCTATCAACTGTATAAATAAATGTAAAATACAGGCTTGTGTTTTTAAATGTAAGAAAACACTGTGAAATGTGGAACTGCAAAATATGTGACAACATTGCAATGTACTGGCCCAGTGAAACATGTTGTATCCTTTCATGTTAGAATTTGGCCTGAGGGCAGCTGGATAAATATTTCATGCCCATTGTTTTAAGGCTAAAGTTTATGACTAGAATTTAGATGTGGAAGGTGCTTTATTGCCTTAGTTTCTGTTAGTATATACATGTGAAATGTCTTCTATTGTTGTAAGTTTCTGTGCCGGTGTTAGATTGCTAAATAATGCAGTTTGTGGCCTGAGAACTTAGACCAAGTGTTAAGATGATGCAATATGAATACTGGGAAAACTTAAGTGTCAAAAATGATGTAATTTTGGGAGGGCCTTAGAGACATGTTTGTTAGTAATGTTTAAATACTATTTCTTACAAGAGACGTGAAGCATTTTGATCTGGACATCTAACCTATCAACACTCTGCTTACGCTCACATGTAAGTTTTTAGCACTGTGATATCTTGTAGGAATAGTTAAAGCTAGTAAAGATTAATTAGGTATTTTTCTTTGAAACCAGACCTGTCCTACTGTATTATTTTATGTTTCTGTGTGATCTGTGACTCTTAGATATCTCTGTGGTGTAGTAGATTTGTCTTGTGTTTTAATTATTTATTATTAAATATTTTTAAAACCTTTTACATGTGGCTGGTTTGTATAGAGATGAAGTATGCCTTAGAGTACATTATATATTTATAGTTTACTGTCTAAGCCCTTCCAGTAAGCCTTAGACTGTATAGTCACATTACCATTGGATATTAATATTGCACAGTAATAATTGGACACCCTTTTAAGGGCCTTTTAAGCCCCAGACTGACTGTGATCTCTGTGTGCACTTAAGGGAAATTGTACTTTACTGTGTGTATTAGTCATCCTTTCCTCTTCTAGGAGACAAACTCCCTGGTGTTAGTGGTGAGGATTGAAGCCCTTAAATAATGATAAATATTTGAGTTTAAGACTCCACATCCTTCAGAAAATTGCATGCTAATGCAAAACCTATTATTCTATCAACTTTCTAAGTTTGTAGGAACAATATTTAAAATCTGTCCCTATTTGTCCCCCCATTATTTTAGGCTTTGTCCAGATTTATTTGCTCTAAGAGGTTTAGAGGTATGGGTAGCAGTGTCCCTTTATTCAATGTATTACAGACTCTTTATGGGCAATCTGTGCCCTGACTTTTGGGTCATTAAGGTTCCAGTGGTCCAAGACCTCATATATATTCACAAATCAGTCTCACTAACACTAGAATCAGGGATCTAAACCTCCTTCAGCAAACAAAGACAACATGGCTGGAGAGATAGCTTTGTCACACAAAGTTTCCATTCGAAATTAAATAATGCAACATACTTTTTTTCCTGCAAAAGGAGTTAGACAACTAGATGGATGTCCACATGCCCACAAATGCACCCCTGGCATGATTGGCATCATGGTCCTTGAAAAAGGAGGTAAGGTCTAAGGAGGGGTACTGGCATGGAGTAAATGGCCACAATACCCAATTGCCTTGTATCTTCTGTAATTCTATGATTCTGATTCAGTACATGCACATTTAAAGTTTTGGGTACCAAGACCAGCTCTCAAGCTATTTATCTAGCTTGTTTCTTCACTAGTCTTCAAAATCCAGAACATTTGAAGGGGATCTTTTCTCTAGTCATCTAATCTTTCTTTTGGGACAGTTCTTACCACAGTACAACTTTATTTGAAGATAAACAAGAGGACCTTCTATCTGCAGTTCTTGACTATTACACTTCTGGAAGTCTTTGTGTTCTTGTTTGAGTACTGGCAGCAGCAATCCTTATTGTTCATCTTCCTTGAATTTTGACATACCGTAATCCTTTCTACTCATCACAAGAACTGAAATCTCATATCCCTCTACCTGTCACACTAACACCCTCATTCCTACTCACCCACACTTCATTTATGCTCTCTCATCTCTCATTTCTTATCTCCACTTTCCTTATTTATGTCTCCTCCCCTCTTCCTTAACTGTATATATTATACACCGCACTCTAGGCCTCATTAACCTTCTTGTAAAACTAATTTCACTACTTAGTACAAATGTGTACCCTGTCTGACAAGGGTTTTATTATACTATGACTAATAGTCATTGCTTCTTGGACTGTTTTCTCATTTCTTGTGTCCCTGGGCTGAACCTCATAATGGTCCAGAGGCATCAACATTCTACCAAAATCAATAAATAAAATTAAGTAATTGTCAGTTATTAAGTCTTTGCATTAATCTTCCACAAGTGTAATATAGGACTTTGGTTCATCAGCTTCGTCTTCAAATTTCAAACTTTCCCATGTCTTTTTGTACTTTTACTTTATCTCCTACCTGCAAATCTGATGGCATCCTCTTATTATTTCTGTCTTAGTAATATTGCTGTCCCTGTTTATTTTGATCCGGCATTTCCTATATTTTGTATTGATTTTCAGGCATAAGTAACATGGGTAAAGTAAGGAATTTGCTTTTCAGCTTTATGCCGCTTAACTATCAAGCAGGTGAGAGGCTCAGTTCCTGCAAAAGAGTATTCCTATATTTAAAGGTGTGCAATGACAAGTGTCATAGCTTTTTCTATGGCTGTTTACTGTTTGGATAGTTCGCTCCACTTGTACATTATTTTGAGATGAGTGTGGACTGAATGCTACACGTCTGAATTGACTTGCATGCACAGATCTTCATGTAACACCATGATCACATACAGAGAATACAGATGGCAATGCATAAATCAAGCTTGCATTTGTTGTGTCTGTCAGTTTAATTATTTCAGGGCACTGCTTTCACTGATTATGCATAAAAGATAGTTTATTAAAAAGTGAAACAAGTCTATATCCACTTAGCTCTGTGATCGTCCTGAACTGGGAATAGTTATTTCTTCCCTTGAATTGATATTTTGTTATGAATTGTACATGGCACAGCTTCACACTTCTTATTCTATAGGAAAATACATTCCTGGCCAGTACTTAGTCTTTGTATGTTATTATTCCCATATGTGATCTGTGTAACTTCTGAAGCATTGACCTTCTTGGATGAATGGAAAGAAAGTGTTATTTTGTCAGATTTTAATATTAAACCTTGTGCACAGCGTATTTCTCCCTTGAAAGAAAAATAAGACTGGTTTGTTTTCCATATTGATGATTTCTGCTCAGTATGATATCTCATAATAAATTAAAACATTATTTCTACACATGGCTCTTTAGTTATCTGTATAATCCAGTACATGCTTGCATCATGGCTCAGATCACGACACATCTGTCTTTCTAAACAGTGCTGTACACCTGAGTTTTCTTACTTTTCTGGACATACTTGAAAACAAAGCATACATATATATATATATCTATATATATATATATATATATATATATATATATATATATATATATATATATATATACAATACTTGTACCTCTTTGTTTGGCCATGGTTTTGACCTGCTGGCTCAGTGGCATGTCATTATAAAAGTGGGAAAGGCAATGATCACCATAAGGATTAAAGGCACATTCAGTGAGTGCAGCAGCTCTGTCTTAGGAAAGCCTACATATAAAAGGCAAAATTAGTGCAGTGTTCTGTGTTTGCATTCAACAGATTAACGCTTAAGACATCTATACAGTCATATATCTTGAACACTGAGGAAACAGGCAGAGATTGCCATGTCAGTAAGTCCTGCTGTTCAAAAGTTCCACAACTCCCCTTGGTGGTGATTATTCTCCTCACTGTAGGGAACTGAGATTGGTGTTCTTGGTGGTACTTTATAACATAAGATGTAAAGCCTGGAGTTATAAAACAAAATATAAACAAAGCAGCAGTAAAAGATAATGTGTGCATTCATTTACATGACACTGCCCTTTTATCCAAAGCAACGCTCGCTGTGACAGCTTCAGTCTTTACAAGGCACTAAATCAGGACATGTCAGAGATACATACACACACCATTCGGGCAGTAAATGTCTTTCTTTTCTGTTCTCTTCATTCATATATAATGTGACCATTCTTTTTTGATTAATACAGCCCTTCCAGTTTCTTTACTCATTAGATGCTTTGAAATGATGAGCAAGGGTTAGGTACATCATTTAGAACATTTTTTGACACATTTGTCGGCATCCTAACAGTGATCCTTAACATATGGAATTCAGTGAAAGGGATACAGACACAACATCATTCCTTGTATCAAGTGAGTAAACATCCTGTGTATAGCACTGCTAAAACAGTTGCTTGAAAGTGTGACAGGTGTACACAGTTCACAGCACTTATAATCCTCTTTAACATTTATTTAGTTGTATTTATATCTCCATCAGCTCCTTTAATGAACATTCACGCTGACATGTTGTTCTCCCAGAACACGGATTCTGCAGATTCTGGAGAGCCTGAGTGACTGAGATGCACTGAAGCTGACAGGCTGTCATTTTATATTTCACAAAAAAGTGCTGATCCTTATTCAGACATTACAGGCTCAGCATCAGTATGACAGCTTCATCAGCTTTAATACATTGACTGCTTTCTTTCAGATTTAGTGCAAGACACCCTAGTATACTTTCTTATGTGCTAAATACAGCAGGATTTAGTATGAGTCAATAAATAATAGCGAATAATAGATGAAAGACTGACAGCAACAGTGAATCTCATTCTTTGCCTCTCGTTCTGTCTTCATTTCCATCTCTGTCTTTTTCTCTCTATGTCAAAATGTACTTTGTCAATCGCATACTATAAAAAATCAAGATCATCACCATCTCATTTGATTAATTCTGCAAAAAATAAAAAACTGTGACAAATGTATTACCCTGTAAAGGAAAAGCATACTAATGTTAGGTATGTGGCCCAGGATATGATGGTAAACGATAATACAATGTGATGTGGTAACTTCTCTTCAAGTGTCAACAGTTTGGAAAATGTTTTAATAATAAATAAAGGATACACACAACAAAAGAAAACAAAATACCCCTTTTAAAGGAAACGTAGATAAATTTGGAGTATTAATCACATTTTGGCCTTCTTTGTAAGTTCAAAGTTTGATAAGCCACTCTAAAAAAAAGAAAGGAGGCTACACAGACTACTGTACCAGGCAATGAGCTGGAAAAAAGAGAATAACTGTTGCAGTAAGAGACTTACATTTTGTGGGAGTCAAATACTTGTACCAGATGAGGCAAAATACAGAGAGACAGAAAGTGACAAGTGGTTATTGAGAGCTGTACTGCACTGTACAGAGCAATATATAAGAGTATGGGGTCATGCCCTCTGTACTACTTTACTGTAAGTGTTCCAATATCTTCTTTTGGCCAGCCCAGACCAATCTATTGTATTTTTGACAAATAACATCTACTGTGGCTCTTAAGTGAAAAAATGCACACTTAATAAATATAAATAAGTGAATGGATACATATAAAGTAACTAATTTAACTTACAGGATAACTTAATACTCAATACATGTTTGGTGTTCATACCTTTGGGTACTTTCAAGACTTGTACACTTAAAAAAGTGTATATAATTGCGTTTGTGTGTGTGCGTGTTTGTGTATTATATAATTATAAACTTGTAGTGTCTGTCATAGTAGTTTGAATCACAAAGCTTCGAACACACTATACTTCGAATCACAAAGATTCAAAGAAAAACAAACTCTACTTTTTTGCAGGGAGTATCCCCCTTGTATCCCCACACCTCCTGCTAATTATATATATCAACTCCAAGACTGCAGTATAGGAGAGATAGATTAAATTCCCTGAATCCCACTGTACCACAATGTCACACTGAAGAAAAAGCTAGCATGTGTGATCAACTGAATTTTGACCAGCTGTACTGCATATATAAACCCAAACGGCCGGGCATACTTACGTGAACGTGCTTTTCACCGAAGAAGCACTTTCACATAAGTATGCCTGTTGCCAAGGCTGTACTACGGTGCGGGTAAGGGAAATTTTCCTTTTCTCCATGGTAGTGCGGTCTCGGAGGGAGAATATTAAAGTAGGGGGGTGTGGGGGGCACAAGGAATATACTTTAATACAGTCAGGAATATGAATCAAAAACACATGCATGCATGCATGCATGAATGGTCCTAAAATATGTGCAAGGGCCTACAGTTTGAAAATAGCCAAAACATAAACATAATCCGCCAGTGGCCAGATGCATTTTCTTTGAATGTGGGTTTCAATGGCTTTCCAATGAATGTGAGTTTCAAGGGCAGAGAAGTTTACTGTTAATGCTACATCTATTGTCATTGTTAGACTGTATTGTTTTATTTAGCAAATGTCTATCTCTGTTTGTGCTATAAAATTTGAAATAAAAGTTTTAAATTAAATCCAAATATCTGTAATCACTGTAGAAGTAAAGAAGAAAGTAGCATCACACTGACAGATTTGAACAGTGTTTATGGCAATTGGGGAAAAATAGCCAAGTGATAGGACACTGGAGTGGCTGCTAGAGGCTACTGCCAGGGGGAGTGCTGCTGTGTGTGTGTGGGAGGGAGCCTGAATATATTACCCCGCCTAGGGCCCCATTTGAATATGAGCTAGCTGTGTGTGTGTGTGTGTGTGTGTGTGTGTGTGTGTGTGTGTGTGTGTGTGTGTGTGTGTGTGTGTGTAAATATACATATATATATATATATATATATATATATATATATATATATATATATATATATGGTTCCCTATTAGAATCCTGAAACACTATAAGCCTGAAAGTCAAAATCCTGAAAACTAATGACTGAAAATGCAAAATCCCGAAAATGCAAAATCCTGAAAGTCAAAATCCTGAAAACACAAAATGGACAGACTGACGTCATTGTGGCTTTGCTATTGTTAGCCCTGTGGTGTTAGGTCATGCGTTGGGTCCAGGTAAGTTTGCGGTTGGTTTTATGTTAGGGTTAGGGGCGGTATAAGTGAGTTAGGGTTAGGGCGCAGGTTAGGCATGTATGCAATAGTGACAAATATTGGGGTTAGGGGCGGTTTAAGTGAGTTAGGGTTAGGGCGCGGGTCAGGTGAGTGTGCGATAGTGATGGACCTTTGGGTTAGGGTTAGGGTCAGGGTCAGTTGGTAGATATTAGTGTCTTTATCGTGACATATTAGCATTATTTGTGTTTTCAGGATTTTGCATTTTCGAGATTTTGCATTTTCAGTCATTAGTTTTCAGGATTTTGACTTTCAGGCTTATAGTGTTTCAGGATTCTAATAGGGAACCATATATATATATATATATATATATATATATATATATATATATATGTATATATATATATATATACAGAGAGAGAGAGAAACAAGGAGATATACAAACACACACAGACACACACACTCACTCACTCACTCACTCACTCACTCACTCACAGAACAGTCAAATACTTTCAGTACATTTCTTTTTTCGGACTTCTCTTATGTTAGCAGAAGTTCACCTCCTGCATCCTATATAAGACTTAACATACAATTCTTCTCAGTTTTATTGTATTTATTCTTCATTTTATCTGCTGAATTAACTTGAATGTAAATGTAGGACATTTTTTAGGCACTGCATTTTTGTCCTGCTCCACAGCTTTATATAAATGTCCCTAAAAACTTAGTCAGCTCTTAGCCTGGACCAGAGGTGACAATCTACTGTTTTATCAACCACTATAAAAAAATCTAGTATAAGTAATTTAAAGATACCACTTCACAATAAGTATGTTTTCAAGTTATATAAAAAATGTTGTTCTGTAGAAATGCTACTTAGTCATTGATCATGCATGAAGTATGTGATTTTGAATTTTCCACTCCAAATACTTATTTAATTGATGAGAGGAGCACAAAGTCTAGACATTCTGTTTGAGGCTTATTTTTTTGTTTCATTTCTCAGCTTGTTTGGCTGGTATATGAAGTTTCACTACTGCATATTGCAAAAATAGGGAAAGAGACGCATCATATTTTACTCTCATTTGGCTTTTTCTGAAGTAACAGATGTTCTGAGTAGTGAAGATATAACACAGGCAACAGTAGCTTTGTTATGACCTTCTTTTATTTCCTTTTATTCTATAGAGGTACAGGTGTTTCAAAAGATGTCTCTGAATGATATTCCTGGTAAAGTCTTGTATATTTAACAGCATGATATGCTGACAAAGGACAACCATGTAGTATTCAAGGAATTTGAACAGACTACCACCATTGTTGTCTGACCTTTAGGGATTGGCAACTATTTTTTTCATAGATACAAAGGGTTATATTGGGGTATTATAAGATAACTATGGAACACATAATAAGACAAATCTTTGACAATGGATTTTACACACAAAAGTATATGTACAATCTAACAGGGATTTATGGGTCTGAGTCTGCTTATTTCTTAGTGAAGCATTTCAAAGTCTAGCTTTTATATAATGCTTAAATTGCATTCCTCTAAGCATTAGTAATGAATGCTATTAGAAGATGATTGCAGAAATCTTAAGTATTTTTTTAGCCTTAAAGATAGCTTGTAAGCTGACAATGTCAGTTTTAAAGACCGAAACTTTTCAATTCAAATGTACTAAATTAAGCAATATTACAAAGGAATAAATCATAGTCATAACAAAAATATTTAAAACAAATAAAACAAATGAGTCAATACAATGAAAGAAAGCAGAATTGCTTAAAATGAAAAATGAAATAGCTGGACATTGAGGAACCTCCTAAAGTCAATGAGGATTAGAGTCCAATAAGTTCCAAAAGTGCATAGCTTAAACGGTAAATGAATGTACTACAGAGAACTAACAGCAGCCCCTGGGGGGCAAAGAGAAGAGCAAAACAGGACACTATGGCATAAGCTGCTCTGTCAGGTAATAGGGACCAATGTTAAAAAGGTTAATATATGATTTTTGAATTAACCCCAACAACCTGTTTATACCTAAGGAAATTTGAAGGCATCCATCTGCAGTCAATACAGCACATCTGTATTCCTGTCATATTGTCTAAATAATCCATGGGGGTCAATAAACTCTGTGTAGGCTTTGCGTGAAGCCTACATGGAGTTTATATGTCTGAGCAGTGAGCAGCAGCGGTGGTTACACATTCATGCCGTGTGCAACGTTCAAACATCAACAAGCATGGTTTCATGGCTGGCAATAATGTTGCTGGCCAGGATACCATATAAAGCAACATGGATAGCAAATATGTTTACAATACAGCAGCAACCTGGGTTAGCGGGATTGTATGGAATGCCACAATGATTACCAGGGTTTAACATATAGTAATGTATATGATCCAAACACAGTACAGGACAGTGTATACGGTGACGAGTATTGTGAAATTCCATTCCAGGTATTTTGTACAAAAGTTGTTTAAATTATCTGTAAGGATACATGAACTGCCATGTAAAATAAACACTCAGGGGAAGTTTGTGTATTGAATAGGGACACACAGATGAATTGTAGAAATGAACACAGGGAAAGAGGACAAGTGAAACATCTTAAAGTACGGCAGATGCGGGCATGTCAATGGAAGACAGTTGTAGCAGGAATACTAATCATCAATAAGGTACAGTACAGACTGCACAGTAAAAATGTATATTATGTGACTGTCACACAAGGTGGCATAACAATGGAGAAGATGTCTTTGTGAGATAAGCATTGACACAAACAATGCAGAGGACATATATCAGGGATGTTAGATGCAATTGGGGTTGGGTGCATATTGTGAAGTTGTGCAAACTGATTTGCCTGAATATGAGTGTAATGCCAACAGATGTCTCCAACAAGTGGGACATGGTGACAGGCTCACAGACAGCAGTAAAAGAAGCAAGCATAATCATGGGC
>NC_056726.1:1944362627-1944395127 GCF_019279795.1 Protopterus annectens
TGTTCATCTGTCAAGATAGTTCAATTTCTGCATGTGAGTAGTATGTGGTGGTTGTGTTCCTATGTCCAGGTATAGTTTAAGAGACAGCTTTACAAACTATATGCAAACAGGTGTCCACATTACTACAAGTATTTTAAAATCTGAATGTGTATTGTCATTATAAAGATGTGCATGGTATATCACACATTTGTTATTAATTTATGCAGCGTAGTTGATATATTTGTGAACAAGTACTGAAAGACCAGGGTTGCAGTTTAATGGGGGAGGTAACACATGACTGCATTGTAAATATCTATTTATTTATTTATGTATTTATTTATTTTATTTTACGTTTGTTTACCAGGAGGGTCCAGCTGGGCCAAAGGCTCATTTTAAATGTAGGCCCAGGGAGAAAAGCTCCAACTAACAAAACACCAACAAATATACAAAGTTTTACAAGAATATAATGAGAGAGATAAAATTTAACAATTGTGAGAAACATTTGCAACAATTTTGAAAACAACATTGTGTTATGTAATAAACATATAAGCAAATATTTGTAATAAAAAATGAGAATATAACATGAAAGGGTACATGATGCTTGGTATATAAGTCTGACAGTGCATGATTTGCAGGTAAATATGTGACATATTCTTAGATAGGGCCTTCTTTTTTGCTTCCACATGTAGTTTCATGGCATGAACACTAAATGGACAGTTAACAGAACTAATACATGCTATTATTTACTTTGCATAGTGCAATGATGAGCAGCAGGTTTGAGTGACGGCTGGAAAAGTGTTTGTGCATGCAGGAAACACATTTCTACTGCTTTCCCTGTTTGTGCATAGTTAAGCAATGCACAAATCACTTGATACTGGTGCACAATGCCAAACTTCGCACAAACACAGAGGCCAAAAAGTGAAGGGCTCCATTGCTTTTCTGGTACTTATGTGTGTTGTGTGTGTGATTCTATTTTTTGACAAGATTATAGGTGTTAAAATGAGGCAGACAGGAAAGTGGTGAAATGGGGAACAAGCAGGGGGAAGAACAAAGGCAAATAAATACATAAATGTGTAGAAGGGAGGTAGGAAAGAATCATAGCTATCCAATTTTTTAACAGTGTATACTAAAAATATGTACAGAATATTAGCTGAATTTGGACTGTCACTTCCACAAAGAGGGATGACAACAACGTAATCATGTTGTATAGCCAATTTGACCAAATCAAGTTTTTCAAGAAAACACATGTGGAAAATGGAGAACTATGTATGGGATTTTTTTTTTTTTTTTTGTGGGACAGGTGCCCACTTTTTTTAATTCAGTAAGAGAAGAATGCTGGGTAAAGGACATTTGTATGGCTGGTTCAGGTAAGTTGGGTAGGTGGATAAGTAAATGCAAAGAAACAAGACAAGACACAGGGATGGTGAGGGACACAAATGATTGGGGAAGGGTGGGGACAACACAGGCTCATACACATCAAACATGGAGACAATGAGAATCTAGTCCTCACCTACAAGACTGTCATCACTGTCTCCTTACTCTGCTGGGTACTGGAGTGCTTGATGTCTTCTCTTCCTGCAGACCATGAGGGAGACCAGCCTCTCCATCTGGCATACGTGTACACTAGTGGTACAGTGCACAACCCTACACACCAACCCTGGCATCTCCTAGCGGGTGATGAAATCCCCACCCCTGGCATCTCCTGGCGGGTGATGAAATCCCCACCCCTGCCACTACTCCTGGGGGGTACCATAGCACCAGCTATTGGGACAGTGCTACCTGAGGGCACAGGTAATGCAGGGACAGCAAAGGCAGTGCTACCAGGTGGGGCTCAGATGTGCTGGGCATTGGTGCTGATGGAGTGAGGCAGGATGACCCACTGGGGCTGGTCAACCTCACTGTGCTGTGAAGCATTTAGGGATTTGTTACAAATGGATGACATAGAGACATTTTGATGACACATAATAGAAATAAAAAAAAGAGGAAAGGATTGGGGTGAGAGAAAAAAAGAGATACAATTAGTACCGTTATATGTGACATACAATGCACTATTACAATTATACAACTATTTTATCTGAACTATTATATTTAAGCATACATCCTATAAACTACAAACTATAATTATGGATTGCTCAAATTAATCCTTGCAATGTGCATAAATTGCACATATTCATTGTCTATGTATACTGATTACAGTTAACAGCAGGGCATTTATTCCTCTTGTATAGAGTTTAATTTATGTAATATTATGAAGGAAATTCAGTATTGTATAATTCCTACTTGTAGTATTTGAACACACAACCTCTTACTACAGTTTTATACTTGACTCCTAAAGTTGGTTTGTGCTACAGATTTATGCATGCATACTTGCTTTTACTGATAGGATATGCATGCTCACTTTGCTACTACTGTATTGAATACAAAAATCAATCATTAAGTTTTAAAGTTACAATACTACTTATCTTGTGCTGCATACATACCACTTGCTTCCCTCAGTCTCTCCACATGATCAGCATAAGCCTGCCAATTCAACTCAATTTTGGCATTAGCTGTGAAAGAAAAGGAAAGAACAGAAGAGCATTATGCATATCAGACTTGCCTATATTTAACTTTCTACTTATTAAAATGTTTCTTTATTAGCATACTTACACAACTGTGGGATGTTATCATTTTGAAACTCAGTCAATCACTGGTTGAGCATGTTCCTCTTCTGTCTTTGGAGGTTATTGAAGTAGTGCCTACACTGTTCTCAAGTGTGTGCCATGCCAGTCACACTGGATACAGCCTTAACCAAGCTACTCCAAGTCCAGACTTGTACTGGGAGCCAGCATAGTCCCACTGCAGAAGCCTTTGGCTGTGGCACTTTACCATGAAGCCAGTGAATATCCTAGACTCATCAACACCCCACCTCTGCACCCTAAACTGGGCATCTTCCCTTGTAACACCAGACATGTCAAATACCTAAAGTAGAGCAATGGCAAATGATGATTTCCCACCAATTCCTGTTATCATGTTTACTGACAGTGCGCAAACTGAAGAAACGATGCCAACCTCATTTGTGTGATGTTAAGTGGAGAGCAACAGTGACAAACAGAGAGGAAAGTAGCTTTGTAAATTGAAAGGTTAAGCTGACACATGACATTAGTTTGAGGGGTGTCTACTGCTGTAACTGTTAGGTGAGTTAACTTTGAAAACATGCACTGGGAGCTTAAATTCCATGACTTGACACATTTTTGTTTTGGTTTTATACACTGATAAAATTGATTTTTAAAGTGTGGGATTCAAACCTATGCATAAGGGACAAAACATTTTCTTCCACAATGGTGATTTTTCATCTTTGCCACAGAAGAAATGCTGCTCAGACATAGTCATGAATTATTCATAAATGCAGCTGACAGTTTGAGGTGTTAATCATGTATGAGTGTGACTTGATGAGGTTCTTGTATATAGATTCATTTGTGTATGTGTCTTAAGTGTGAAGGCCATCCAAGTTCAGATAGTAGAATTATACTTATCGAAATATAGTAGACAGTATACCCTTAGTCATACATCTGAAAACACAATAAGGGTGTCTTAGCCCTCACACATATAATTCATATAAGATCCACTATCTGAAGTGTTATACATGGGATTGAATATAATGTGAAATGGAACAACAGCAAAAAAAGTCTGGAATGTCCTGTATTAGAACCCAAGAGCATGTGTATGGCAGCCCTACACTTACACCTGATGCCACAAGATTGTTTACATAACACTTGTATGTTTGCATTGCTATAAACTAGACTATCACAACAGTAAAAATATGTTGCAATTCCTGTATTAGAAATAAGGAACACCTGTATTACAGCCCTACATTTACACTTGCATGCCACAAGAATAGTTAAATGACAGTTGCATAATTCCCTATTCATTCTTAAGTTTTGTGTGTTAACCACCACCCAACACTGCTTAGCATGTTTGCATGGTGCCCAACAAAATTAATAGAATGTATCTGTATTACATTATTGACTCTCTGCATTCTATCTTCAGGTGTTCAATGGCTGCAGGTGTTGGGGAACCTTGCTAACCACTGCTCAATGTTACTTAGTGGTGTTGCATGATGGAAAGCAAAAGCTGCAACAATATATCCTTTTGACCTTTACACTGTCTATGCCATCTGGAAGTGTTCTGTTTGCTTTCTGTATGGGCCACTAGTTCAGGTTCGCACACTGCTAAGTATCATGCAAATAAGATAATAACAGCTGAACCTGATATTCATTGTGTTGCTCAGTTTCCCTTGTTTGAGCTAAGTGGCACAACAGGCAAACACTGTCACTAAAAAAATAATAAAATAAAAGGAAAATTAGTTGAAACGAAGAAAAGCAATCTATGAAATAAACACTACAAAATCTTTGTTTGTACACATTAAATATTTTTATGCAGGTCTGGATTTGAACTCTCACTGCAATGAACCTTCAGAGCACAGTAAGGGTGTAATAACCCTCTTTGCCACACAGCTTTGCAGCAGGGAACTGAAATCATTTGACATACAACCAGCTGCAACATCATTCACACTACTAACAAAACATATGACAGTTGCTTGCACATGTATTCATTTCAGATGTAGTGCACTAACTGATCACACAACCATTTATGACTATTGATTGCAAAAATGCAGCTCTGTCTTATCTCTCTGAGTTTGTAGCTCATGCTTGTTTTATCTGAGCTGTAATCTAAGATGTGCAGTCTGTAAGACAGTCTACATCATTGTCCTTAAAATGTGTGAGGATATTAGATGTCAATAATATACAGTTGTCAACAAATAAAGGGAAAGCAGCGGTTACTGAGCAGGAACCATGAAATGTGTGCTGTTTACTTACATTTAAAACCTTGATACAACTACTTTTATACTTGGTAAGTTTAACCTCATTGACACAACCATTGGAGGTAGGGTAGTCTGAATTGGTGCTGCATTTGCCTTCTCCCTACCAGTAATCATTCATACTTGTAATCCATTAGCAACAAACACTGATGGAGTGCCTGTACTATGCTTGCATCTGCTACACAAAGCCAAGTAATTGGGATTCAGCAATTCTAATTCATACCATACCTCATTTGCATATTCACTGTGCTCACAGCTCTGAATCTACACCATAAAAAGGGAACCATGTAGCTAGGCAACTTGAAGGGGATGAGGCTCGATTATGTGGATAACACAAGAGGATATGACTTTGGGATATATCTGCACAGAAGACTACAGATGTTGATAAGGTGTGCTTGCATTTTTAGCTATATACTGCATATGCTGAAATGTCATTAAGAAAAATCTGTTAATATATATATTATATATGTCCTATATTGTCAATGACACAGGGGTGTTAGCCTTCTAGGATGGACCATACACACCTGGACCATACACACCTCTAGAGGAGTGCTAGCCACAGGTAGACATGACTGGCAATAGCTTAAAATGGAATGCTCGGTGTTAAATCTGTACACATGTTTCAGGGACAGTTCATTTGACTGCACATTTAATATTTCACTAATGGTTTGTTAGCAAAATGGGTCATCTGTCTGTTCTTTTGGCAGTGGGGGAACAAATGTGAATTTTTGTTTTGCCACAAACAAGATATTTTCCTAATGTTACTCTCATTGTTTTAGATCCAACCTTGCTTTGTGTGTGATTGTAAAATGTTACAACCAAGCAATTCCTTTTTTATATTTCAATATCTTGATTTTATGTTTCTCAAGTGGGTAATTATGAAATTCTACATTTTATCTGTTAACTGGAAACAGAACATTTAGTTATATGATACGTATCTGTATTATCCTTCTGTTGTGTTTTAGATCACCTAGGACTATGGCACCCAGATATCCCAATTCCCAAAAATCACCCTTCACTGACCCTGAAAATCAGGTCATTGTGGAAGCTTACAGGTGGCAAGGTGCTTTTCTGCTTGAGAGGGGACATGGAGATATGTCAAGCAGAATGCAAATCTGGCAGCAGATAGCTGCAGATGTGAATGTAGTAGGTGACCATAACAGGACATATGATCAGGTGCACCATAGGGCCACTGACATAATTTCATCTGCACAGAGGAGAGCAGCTGCAGTGGACCGTGATCAGATGGGTACTGTGAGGGTCTGCTACAGATCCACCACTAACAGCAAATGAAGAGTTCCTGTCCACTGTCAGGGATAGAGACAGCTGCCTGGAAAGTGCAGAACACCATGTCATTGACATTGGTGCTGCAGTTTCAGGGAGAACAAATATGTCCCAAGAGAAGCTTCCTGGTAGGCATATGTATCTCAGTTGTTAAATATTCTCGTATAGTAAAATACTGACAGCAATACAGAAGTTCTGTTTAACAATAAATTCAGTTGGGGAAAGAGTTGTAGACTGACACAGTTAACAACACATTCTGATTTATTACACATGGGCTTAGGTTGGACTTGTCATCCAAGTTCTTGTTAAAAGTATTGTTAATGGACATATAAAGGGCAAAAAGTTTTAACCCCCTGTGTTACTGTTAATTGATATCATGCTGTCCTTACCTTCCATGAACATCATCCATAGGAAGCACAGCATCATCTGCACATGGTAAGTCAAATATTTTTTGTCAGTAGTAATGAGCAGTTCAAAGAAATATATATTTTATCCATATGTGTGATGTGGGTATCAAGACTGTTGTGTGTATTTCTGTGCAGTCTGTAGTAGTGGCACCACTGTTAATTTCATATCACACATTTGACTATAGTAGTGAAGCTATTTATTTCTTTCCTGTGTTTGTTGCTTATTATCACAGGTGATCCTGACAGTGAAAGTGTAGGACTCTTACCACCTGATCTCAGAGTATCAGCATACTCTGATGATGATGGTGGTCAAACAGAGGCACAGTCAGGGGGGTCAGAGGTTGAATCTGACACTAAGGTTGACATTCATCCATCCCCTGTAATCCATCAGACACATCCAGTAAGATTATGCCAACCCATTCCAGTGAGCTGTCAGAAATTGGACAAGTGGAGGGTGAGACACTTGATCAGGGAAGTGTGGTTACTGTGGCTTCAGTGCCTGTTGACTCTGGCTGTAACCAAAGTGAGGGTGAGGTGCCACACAGAAGGGTTGTTAGCAGTGCGTGGAGGAGGCCTGCTGTCCATCCTCCACTTGATTCAGGTGTGTCTTCCATTGCCACTCAACATATGTTTAGAGCCATCAGGGAGGAACAGGCACATTCCTATATATCCTCCAGGGAAATGCTTAAGACTGTAGATGTGGCACAGGCTGACATGCATGACTGCCTCCACCAGGTTGCTGATTCAATGGATTGGATGAATGACACATTGGAACAGGTGGTGTCTGTGATGGAACATCTGCTGGGAGGGGGACGGCATTCTCTGTGGGTCAGCCACATCATCTGCTGTTAGCCAACAAGGTTGTGCCCAATCCCTGTCCCATAGTGGCACTACTTCCACTCCTCCCTCAGTAGTTGAGGTGTCCACACCCAGATGTGGCAGGCCATGGGGTTGTGGTCCTGTCCTCTTGAGGGGAGCTTGTCCAGCAGACATCAGTCACCGTTCAGGTACCAGCAGTGCATCTGGGTGTGGACGTGCCAGTGCAACTCCTGGCAGAGCCAGCCAGTTCTCGTGGTCAGGTACAACAATGATGCATGGCTGTCATCTGCCCAACATACCAAGATGTAGAGCTAGCACAGATCTTGACTGTGTTCATGCAGACACTCACATGCCAATTTCACCTGGAGGACCCATACAGACACACACACATAAAAGTTACATGGTTCAACCATGAAGCTTAAAGCTCATTTTGTCTCACTGGCTATTTGTTACTTTATCCGAATAAACCAAATAGTGGATATTTGCACCGAAATATAACCAAAATAAACTCAAAGGTGCAAAATGAGTGCACAGGATGACTTCCACACAAAATTTTATTTTACGAAGTCAAGACCACACATGGTATATAATAAAGTTTCTCTCTCTTTTTTTATCTTTTTTTTAAGAAGAAAGAATTTTTATACAATAATTTATATTTTTTAAACCTGAGGATAATATATTTACTATACAATGTCCCTTTTCCGGTCTTTGTGTCTGTGGCTCTTTTAGACATTACATCGCTGATTTCATTTATTATTTAATTATTTAATTGGTTGTTTTAGGTATATGTATACTTGTTTTTTTAAATGTTAGGCATCTGAGGAAGTCTATGTTATAAGACGAAACCTCTGTGCTATTCATTTAAGGCGTTAATGGTTTTCCATCTCTGACGTTTTTGGAACTGCTACTTCGTAAAATAAAATGTTGTGTGGAAGTCATCCTGTGCGCTCATTTTGTACCTTTGAGTTTATTTTACTTTATCCGAATGTCTGCTTGCTTCTCTTTCTTACTTACACAAAATCACTGACTTTTTGTGTCAGCCTAGGCTTCCTTACACTCCCACCACCACCACCTCCCACAACACCTTGTACAAGTGAAGATAACTGTGCCATATCCTTGTTTTCTATATTTTGGATTCATGAATATGTAACATTTGTGTCTGATGCTCATCATGCATAACTGACTTAGCACTTAGTATATCTGCATTTGTGATGTCATTTTGCTAATTGTACCATTGATATATTTTGGTATTAGAAAGTTAGACAGTTGAAATAATAAACATGTTTTTGTGTCAGAGTATTTTTAATAATCTTCTGAGGTTTGTGAAGTCTGAAACTGAAATGTGTCTCATTACTTTCTAACTTCTCTCTTTAACGATTTTCCATTACAAAAGTATGATGCTAAACTGAGGACATTCAGCGACCATCAGTACTTTTGAGAGGTGTGAATGTGTGAATCTTTGATGCTTGATGCCTATTACTTGATAGAGGACACATGTAGTCATGTAAGTCTCTGCCGTCACATGTTAGTCATTTCTGTACAAATCACCCACCTTTAACTTGCTTATATTACCAAGTAACCGCTAATACACTCCAGGTGTAACGTTTACCTTGTAAATCCAGCAGTCACAGCAGTTGTAGTTCAGGGTTATCTCTGTCTAATGTTAGCAGTACAAAGCCATTACATGGGTAGGTAAAGGTTGTGAGCATTGCCTGGCATCAATGTTGCTATCTGTATGTGCATAGGATGAAGGTTTTAGCTTCTTAGTTGGTGAGTGAGTGTGCTATGCATTGCCTCCTAGCCAATGTAAGGGCATATTGAGCATGCCTATGTCTGCCTATACCCACAGCAGCTTCTGCTTCTCCCTCTGACTCCTCACCTGCATGTGGCTGTGTTGACCTTGCCATTGGTGGTGGGACATGTGCCCCTTCCCCTTGTTGATCCTACTAAGCTGCTTTCTCAGGATGATGTTGCATAGCATGGCACAGATGATGAATATTTCAGTGCATGTATGTGGATTGTACTACATTGCTCCCTCAGATGTATCTAGGCACTGGAACCGCAACTTCAGCAGCCCAAACACATGTTCTATGTTATTTCTGATTTAATCATGAGCCACATTATGGCATTCTTCAGCAAGTGTGTGTGCATTTCTGATGGGTGTCATCAGCCACAGTTTGAGCACATAGCCTGTATCCCGCAGTAAATGACCCTGTGGGATATCCCCCTAGTGAACATGTGATAAAGTTGGGAGGTGTGCCAGATATGTGAGTTGTGGTAACTGCCTGGGTTGATAGTTCCCTTGGGTTTACACATGACTTGGCAGTTAATAGAGTGGAAGCCTTTCCTATTTATGCAGAACCTTCCCTGTTCCCTGGGCGATGCCTTAATTTCTATATGTGTACAATCTATGGCACCCAGTACTTCAGGGTGGTGTGCTACAGTGCAAAACTCATATTTGTTGCCCTGTCCTCAAGAGTGCATGGAAAATATATGTGGCTACTGGCATGCTGGAGCATAGCATTCAGGAATTGATAGATGATCCTGGATGCTGATGCCTGTGACACCCCCAGCATGTCCCCTGTTGGTCTCTGAAAGGTTCCTGTAGCTAAAATTCTAAATGCTATACATACCTTTGTCTCCACTGGTATGAATTCTCCTCGGTTTGCCTGGGTCTGAGTTGAGAACAACAGAGGTTGCAGAGTTCCTGTAGTGTGTCTCTACCTACACTGTAGCACTCTACAATTTCCACATTATGTAGATTGTGATAAGTTAACCAGGGTCTGAAAACTCTTCTCCTTCTTGGCCGTGGTCTATTAGCAACAGCAGCAGCAGCATAGACTTCAGCCTGTTGCACATACAGATGAATTAAAGCAACAGCAGCCCCTAACACTATTTCTGTATAGACTCCTTTCCATGGCTGTATTCCAATAGGTTTTGGAATTCGCAGGGAAAACCAGTATTGAGTTTACTGGTTTGCTTTGTAACTTGTTGAATAGCTCCTCCATCTTGGATTGATTGATTAGCATACATTTCAGCTGCTTATGCTATAATTAGCATGCCACAGTGTTCACTGTGGTTGCATGTCTCTACACACTGTGTTAGCTGACTGTGTAGGGTTTATTGAATCTGCCCGAATATCTATTTGCAAGCATGCCAGTGGTTATATATTATTAATATATGGTCAACAATAAGCACATTGCCCTCCTCTCTTTTACTGAAAACATTAATCTTAACCGGAATAATAAAAAAATATCCTCCGCTCTCTTCCTGGACCTATCGAAAGCCTTCAATATGGTAAACCATCAGTTACTTCTATATACTTTAAAAACCCTGTATCTAGATACTCCAGCCCTTGACTGGTTTCAAGCTTACCTCACTGGGAGACAACAAGCAGTAATGTGGCAAAACAAGCTCTCCTGCCTACTACCAAATACCATAGGAGTTCCTCAAGGTTCCATATTAGGACCTCTCCTCTTTTCAGTCTTCATAAATGACATTCAAACAGTCATCCCTGAAGCCACCTGCATTCAATATGCAGATGACTCGACTATAATATGTTCCAATGCCTCTCTTGCAAATCTACTAACTACCACCCAACATAGCTTCACCAAAGTCGAAAACTGGCTTGCCAACCATCTCCTGATCTTAAATCCAAACAAAACCAAGTTACTTTTCTTCTACCCAACCAATAGATCTCCGACTGAAAACTTCACTATAAAATCCAATAATGGGACCATCATCTCCCCAGACACCTATACAAAGCTATTAGGAGTAAACATTGACAATAAACTCAGATTTGATATACATATCAACCAAGCCATTAAGTCAGTCAACAAGAAACTTGGGACCCTATATAGAATTAAAGCCTTCCTTACCCGAATGCCAGGGCAGCCACAGCCCGTTCACACCTTCTCTCTACCCTACTATATGCCTCTCCTATCCTCACTCACCTTAACAAATCTGATCTGGCCAAGCTCTCATCCTGCTATAATCACATTGCCAGGTTCGTTACAGGCCTACCCTACAGAACACACCACTGTACTAACCTGAAAAAGCTTGGATGGATAGAATTCCCACACCTTCTTCACCAGTCCCAACTCATAGAGGCCTTCAAAATCCTTAAACAACCTGAGAATACCTCAGCACTAAAAAACTTAATGACTCCCTACTCCAATCTAAGCTGCCTTCGCTCAGCAAACAGACTCCTTGTCCAAACAACTAAATCTTTCAACCTAGGTGGTGACGGACTATTTGCCAACACCACTGGTAAAAGATGTAACTCTCTGCCAAATAACATCACGCTTGCAACTTCTCTAAGTCAATTCAAAATAGTCTAAAACTCCACTTCAAGTCACACTGGCTATGTCCTTGCTCAAACCCAGACTAGCTCTGTGCCATTAACTAAAACATAAACAACTAGCTAAGATGATAAGTACTTTGTATACTGTGATAAAGAAATATGTATCCTGTCTAACTCTATGTCATTATACTGCCTACCGTCCTTGCTAATATGTTATTAATGTTACATTTGTAGTAATCTCAGAAATAGTAATGGCAGTCTTGTACTTGTATGTAAATAGCCTATGTTTTTGTTAAGTTCTTTCAGCTCATTTACTGTACCTAATTATCAATGTAACTCTGTTGGAGCTTTTCTCCCCGGGCCTCCGCTGAAAAAGGACATGTATCCAGTCGGACCATCCCGGTTAACAAATGTAAAATAAATAATAATAAATAAAACATTGCTTTATTTTGTTTCCTTAATCATTGTGCTTTATAGCTAGTTGTAATACTCGTATTGGAAGCTTTTCTCCCAGGTCTTTTCTGCAAATAGGCTCTGTCTTTGTTTAATTTCTTCAAGGGTTTAGGTTGTTTAATACTATGGTAGGAGTGGACCCCATTCCTAAGTCAAGGCATAGTTAAAGTCTACAGAATTAGAACTGCTTTCATCTTTGATGTTTACTCCTCTCAATACTTTCAGTGTACCCTGATTTGATTCTTTCTGTAGTTCTAATGGGGTTACATATATTGGTAACATATTTAAGTATGCCTGGAAATTATCTTTTTAGCCAGTTGCTCCTACTACCACTAAAATGATCTGGGTGTCCTTATTCCGCAGTGTTGTAGTTTCTGTTTGCATGTCTTTTTCATTTATAAATTTATTTCAAATTCACATTTTAGCATGCAACATGATTTAGAATAAGTAAAATTCAGTTTGTGGTACCATGTTATTTATTTATTTATTTATTCCAGTTTGGTGACCGGGGAGGTCCACTGGGCTCGAGAGCCCATTTTCAGTGGAGGCCCAAGGAGAAAAGCTCCACATAACTAGTTACATAATAGTTTTTACATTGTTAAGTTGCAAAGATTTGCAAGTTACATAAACATACAGAAATTCTTCACATTGTTAAGTTACATATCATATTGAAATAGCACACGAAAGAAATTATTTTACACTGCAAAACAAGTTGCATAAACATATAGAAATATTTTACATTGCTAAGTTGTGTATCAAATTGAGATATCACACGAAAGATTCTTTTACATAGCATTCATTATGGAGTTGTAAACAAGTTTTATATCAGGAAGGGAAGTGGATAGGGGAGGAGTCTAATACTTGGTAGCTAAGAAGATTAAGTAGTTATGAAAGGACTGAAATTAGAGTCAAAGAGTGATATGCTGGGAGGAGATAGTTTATGAGTTGTAGTTAAAGTATAAGTCAGTAGTTTGAAAGGTAATGAGTTTAGCGAGGAGAGAAGGAAGAGGGGAGTTTGGGAGGTATGGGGTGTGGAGTGCAGTTACATTTTCTGTGAAGAAGCAGGTAGGAGTGAAGTAGACTTTTGAAGGTATTTAGGTTGTCACAAGTTTTCAGGGTGGAGGGTAGGGCGTTACATTTTTTAGCTAGGATGAAGGATAGTAGAAGCTGACCAGCAGGACGCTTTGGTTTGTGGATGGTAATGAGGTTTTGGTGAGTGGATCTAAGGGGTCTTGGGGGGGTCTGTAAGGTTGGAGGATATTGGATAAAGCAGGACAGCTGTTGGGTTGAAAAAGTAATTTGTGGGCTAAGACAATTTGGAGGAAGTCTAGTTGATTGGGGAGTTCAAGCCAGTTTATGGTTAGTAGGGAGGAGCAGTGGTGGGAGGAGGCTTTTGCATTTGTGGCAAACCTGGAGATTTTGTTGTAGCATACTTCTAGCTTGGAGGTAAGGGTGGAGGATAGATTAGTAAGCAGAGGAGCACCATAAAGAAGAGATCAGAGAAGATAAGTTGTGGCCAGGGTCAGTTTAGTAGAGGGAGAGAGGAAGTGATTATTTCTGTAGAGAAGGCCGAGTTTTATGTGGGTTTTCTTGATGTTGAGTTGGATATGGGTATTAAATTTTAGGTGTTCATCAATGGTGACCACCAACAGTTTAGCGGAGGGAATAATATCAATGACAGAGTTGTTGAGGTTGGTAATTTGAAATGAGTGTTTGTCAATGTGGGTAGACTTGGAGGGAGTGAAAAGGAGAATTTTAGTTTTGTTAGCATTTAGTGAGAGGTGGTTATGGTGTATCCATTTTTCAGTGGATGAGAAGGCAGATTGAGTTAAAGACTTGAGTTCAGTTTGGTTGGAGGCATGGCAGATGAGAGTGGAGTCATCTGCATATTGGACAATTTTGGTGTTAGGAATGGCTTTATGAAAATCATTAATAAAGATGTTAAATAGCAGAGGGCCAAGAATGGAACCTTGGGGAAGTCCTGTGGGTGTTGGAAGGAAGAAGGAAGAGGATTGGCCCCATTTCACTGCTTGGGACCTGTCAGAAAGATAGCTGGAGAACCATGAAAGAGTTTTTGTGGAGATGTTAAGGTTAGATAGATGATTAAGTAGATGGGTATGAGAGATGGTATCAAAGGCTTTAGATAGATCTAATAGAACGGATGAAACTAAGTAGCCAGATTCTCAGGCTGAATTGATAGAGTGTAGGAAGGAGAGGAGGGCTGTGTTGGTATTGTGTCCTGGGCGGAAGCTGTGCTGGGTAGGAGATAGAAGTTGATGTTCAGTTAGGAATGGCATGAGTTGTATGTGAATGCATTTTTTGAGAAGTTTAGAGATGGGAGAGAGGATGGCTATGTGGCGGAAGTTAGAGAAGTTATAGTTTTTTCCACCTTTGTGGAGAGGAAGGATAAAAGCAGAATGCCATAGTTTTGGTACATATGATTCAAGAAGTGATCTATTGATCAGGATGCTGATAGGGAAAGCAGTACTGTCAGAAGCAATTTTTAAGAAGGAGGAGGGAATGTTGTCTGGAGCATTGGTGCAAGGTTTTAGTCTATAGAGAAATTTCTTTATGAGGTTGGTGGATATTGGTTTAAGTTCAAAGTTAGGGGGAGAGGGGGGATGGGGTGCAAGCTTGGGAGGAGGTGGGTAGGGGGATGTTATTTGGGAAGGTTGTGGTCAGCTCAGCAATGGAGGAGGTGAAGAAGGCATTGAATAGATTGGCAATTTCTTGGTCAGTTTTGCTAGTGTCGGGACAATGTTTTTTTGTGGTACCTGGCTTGAGGAGGGTGTTTATAGAGTTCCAGAATTGTTTGGGGGTTTTTGTGTGGTTTATTTGTAGGTGGTTGTAGTAGGATTTTTTGTCTTTAATGACTTGTTTTTTGGCTAGGTTTCGTAGCTGTTTATATTTTAGTAACAGTTCAGGTTGTTTATGATGGTGGTAGCTTTTCCAACATTTGTCTCTTTGTTGCATATTTTTTTGGTAGCTTTAGTGAGCCAGGGTGCTGTTTTGGCTTTAACCCTTTTGGTTTGTGTTGGAGCTAGGGAGTTTAAGATGGAAAGGAATGTAGAGTTGAAGAAATCTACGGCTTTGTCAAGAGGCAGCATTTTTAGAGGGTTCCAGTTAATGAGCTTAAGGGAAGTAGTGAAGGTGGAGGGGTTAAAGTTAGTTAGGTTACGGGTGTGTAGGAGGTGGTGGGAGTATGGAGAGGAGGAGGTGGCTCTGTGGGTGAATGCAGGGAGGTGGTCACCTAATGGGTCGGGAGTGACACCTGATGTAGTGGTTCTATTTGGGTGAGACACTAGTATCCAGTCTAGGATGGAGCTGGGGTGGTTGGTTTTGTTGGGTCTAGTGATGGTGTGAATAAGTTGAGTAAAGTTGAATAGGTTAATAGACAGGGAGGGATTGGGGTCTATTATTTTTTGCCGGTCAATATTTACGTCTCCCAGTATGTAAGTTTCTTGCTTTATATTTGTGGAGGTCCAGGAGAGGAAGTCTTCTAAGGTATTGGTGTTATTGCCGGGGGGAATATAGAGGGAGATGATGCAGATACTTTTGTGCTTATTTAATTTTAGCATGCCAATTACTAGTTCAGCATTATGAAAGGAAGAAATAGGATTTTGGAAAGGTGCGATAGATAGGTGATTAGAGTGAAGTAGAGCGACTCCACCACCTCTTTTATTTAGGTGGTCAGATCGGATGCATTGAAATCCGGGGGGGGGGGGTTCTGAGTCAGTTATGTGTGGTTTGAGCCATGTTTCAGAGATGGCTACTATGTCAGGTGAGTTATGGTTGACCCAGGCATGAAATAGGGTTATTTTATTAGTTAAGCTTTGGGCATTGACAGTGAGGAATTTGAGGTCTTTGTTTGTAGGTTTGTTATTGGAGTTGTGGTTGTTGTAGATGTGTTGGGTCCAGGGTTAGGATGAATGTCGCCTGCTAAGAAGAGGTATGTAAGAAGATGTATTAGTTTTGTTGGATTTTGTTTGGTTAGGCAAGGATGGAGGGATGTGGGTTTAGGTTTGTTGAAATTTGAGGGTATATGGAAGAGTTTTAAAGAGAATAGAGAGGTGGGGTGAAAGGTGGTAAGACAGGCAGAGATGTTGTGGAAGTGATTTGAATGGTTGGGGTTTGGAGTTGAAGGTGGAGGGTGTATATGGATGTTTGTATAAGAGGTGGCATGGTATAGAGGAAATAGAATGAGGAGAAGGAGTGTTATGGGGGCGAGAGTTGTGGAATTAAAAGAGAGCATTTGTGGTTGAAGTTTGTTTCAAGGAGATAGAGGTAATGGAGGTTTGATGGAAGTAAGCTGAGGTGGTGTAATGGGGAAGAGTATAAGGACAGGTGTGATTGGTGGAGAGGGAGGAGTTATACTGTTGCAGGATTGGGTGTTGAAAATGGGGAGGGAGTAAGGGATGGCAATAAATGTAGGACCACTTGGGGCGGGTGTGAACTGGGGGCAGGGTAGGGGAGCGGAGTGGGCCCCCAGGGCAAACAGAGCGGGATAGAGCAACAGAGCAGAAGAGCCCTGCTGGAAAAAGTATCAGCCACTGCAGGAAGGAGCTGAGGTAAGTAAGAGAAAGTGCAGTAAAAGCTGGGTAGGAGTGATAGAGGAAACAGAGTAATTCTGGGGGAGGGAAGAGGAGAATAGGTTAGTGGAGGGGGAGAGGAGAAAAAGTTATGGAATAGTAAGCTGTAGTAAATATGTGGGAGAAAGAGGTAGGTGTTACAAGAAAGCTCAAAAAAGACAGGAGGACAGCAAAAGTTATTATAAAAGTAGGGTAGGAGTATGCAACAAGTGGGAAGGTGCTGCCACCTAGTGGTGAGTGGAGGAAATAGGCAGGCAGATAGACTAAGGGGAGATAGAATGGAGCTAGAGACAGAGGTAGGAAAAGGTAGAGGTAACAGTGAGTACCAGGGTAAGTCTTCAGAGGGATAGAAGAATGGAATGGGAGATTAGAGGTAGTGAGTTACAGTGGGATCTTTGAGGTATGCAGTAGGCTGCTGAGACACAAACTGGGGGCAGGCTAGCATATAAGGATGTTATGGTAAATTGACTTTGTTTTTTGGTTTTAAAGTTACATACATTTATTGAGAGCATTCCTTTCGGATAAGCCCAAACTGGTTCGCAGGATAAGAATCCAGGTGGGCCGAACTTGGCTTTGAGCGAAGAATCTGTGTAATTTGGGTGGTACTGATGGACCCTCAAGATAGGTGAGCTGTAAAAGAGTGGGGAGAAACAGACAAAAAGTAAGTATAGGGAGAAGGGAGGAGAAGGAGGAAAGTATAAGCTAAACAGTAAAGGAGGTGGAGAACATATAGAAGAGAAAGGGTAAAAGAACAGAGGAGTAGGTCTAGAAGAAGGGTATAAGAGAGGGAGGGTTAAGGAGACGGTAAAAAGTAATTGAGAGCAGCAAAGAAGGAGAGCAAGGAGCAAGACAGGGAGAGAGAGCAGTACTGACAAGGTTTAGAAAGTGTCACAACCACTAGTAAACAATCTAAAAACAAATGCAATTATACATGTTCATGTGCATATGTCATATATACATTTCTGAGCAACACGTTATTCAGTTTTAATCAATGTTCTGCTCATTCTTATTTGCCTAATTCTTAACCAGCTAACAACATTATTTTTCTTGAATATTAATTTATACACACAATTCTCACAGATGCCATTTATTTAAATACAATTTCCTATCACCCTCTCACAAAGAGCTTGTCTCTGGGGTGCTGCCCTGCTGAGTGTGTCATCCTTCGCATGAGATGCTAAGCTGAAGCCCAATCTGCCTGAGTACCACCAACTCAGGCAGATGGGGCTCAGCAGGGCAGCACCCCCTTGTGCTGCACTGCAGCATCTGCTATTAATGTACCTGGTGTGAAGACAGAGCTCAAAGGTGAATCTGCTACTAGTGTGCTACTAGATGCATGACTGACACTGTAGTTGTGATCTCCCTTCTAGCCCAACCAACGCATCTTCCTTACTACAAACCATAATCCAGTCACCTCCTACAAACAAAATGCCTTGTAGAAAAACATACTATTTCTCCCAAAATTCTCTTAAGCTGTGGCATATTTTAGAAGGAATATAGACACAGGCCAATGTAGTCCCCTTGGCCATCTAATAATCTCTTATGACTACATATATTCCATACTTACTTGTTTTTCCTCATTATTAGTGTCCATTTCCCAAACCATATTGCTACTCATCTTTTTCCTTTGTTTCTGGAATGTTGCTGAATATCCTCTCTGAAATCCTTTATTTACAAATTGGTATGTTGTGCTTTGTTTAAATGTGTCTCATGTAGTATTGATATGAGCACATTTTATTTCTTTATAAATACCCTCTGTTTTTGATGCACACCTGTAAGGCCACTGACATTTCAAGTCATTTCATTTAATGCAGCCATTCTAATATTTAAAAATAACTTGCCCGTCTAACACATTTAATTTCGGTATGCTTTTTCTTTTACCAGTTTATATGAACATACTGCTGACTGTCAGAAGGGTCTCCAACACAGCTGTAACTTGACATATCTTATTAACTTCATGTTACATTTTTCCAAACAGAAAAATTCAATGCATCCATCCAGTACCCAAAAATATATCAAACACACAAAATTATATACATGTTAAAAACAAATTATACAACAACCCCCCCATTAATATTCCAAAATGTGCACGCTGATTGGTCAGCATGCACGTTGTAAATCAAAGACTTATACTAATGGAAAAAGGTCCGGTCGCCCGGACTTTTTCCATTAGTATAACTCTTTTTTTTTTTTTTTACATCAACGGAGAACGCAAGATCTCCGTTGCTTTTTAGAAACTGTCTCGCTATGTTAAAGGAGTTTAACATAGTGAGACAGCTTTAAAAAAAGTAACAGAGATCTTCCTTTCTCCGTTGCTTTTTTTAAAGCTGTCTCGCTATGTTAAACTCCTTTAACATAGCGAGACACTTTGCAAAAAGCAATGGAGATCTTGCTTTCTCCGTTGGTTCCACCCACAGCTCTGATGTACTGCGTAAGCATACACATGCGCAGTACATCAGAACTGCAGCAGAATACCAGACAGCTGTGGAAGGGCAGTATGGAGGCATTATACAATGCCATTATTTAAGAAAAGTAAGTATTTTTTTTCTTAAATAATGTCATTGTATAACAGCAATAACCCACTTCTGGGTGTGGGTAATGCTGGATTTATCCATGGTTGTCTTTGTTTGGCCACCGGCTCGCCTCATGACCAAACTACACCAACCATGGGTAAATCCAGCATTACCCACACCCAGGCATGGGTTATTGCTTAAATAACACACTTTCCACATTGAAGGCTGTTTGCACATGCTTTACCTAAAATACAAATCAGGCTGATCATGCTACTACTCCTGTTTTTGCTGTGCCAACCCAGAGTTAACCTTTTGTTTGCTGCAGCCTTATCAACATTCATATTCCAAGTATGGAACACAACTTATGAGCACACAAACTGCTGTTTCCTTTTTGACTACGGCTTTGTTTCCTGATAACATTCAACAAATGTATTAACTGCATTAATTACATACATGCACATATGCACACACCCACTAACACTACCTATCCACTAAACTCTCCAGCACTTACCTCATAACATGATCTCACCCATTGAAAGTAATGGTTAAATGCAAGCTTTTGACTGTGTTAATTAATGTGTCTGTCTTTTGTGATTTACACAGCTGGGTGGTTTTACGAATGGCTTAGCTGCAAAAATCAATTACCAATGGCATTTCTGGGAGAGATCACATGATTCATTATCATTTAACTCTCCTCTGAAATGCTTCATTTACATTTGTGGTAGGCAAGAGGGACAGCTCACCATGATGTTGTCACTCATTGAGCTAAGCACTGTGTGAGGTTGTCTCTGAATCGGAAACAGCTAACAACCAGAGATAACGAAAGCTTACTGCTGGTGGTAATGTTTCTGAAACACAGGGTATATTTACTAGATAACAAAAAACAAATGAGAAAACTAGAATGTGTTAGTGCAGTCAGTTGTAAAGCAAATGAACAGGTAGTTGACAAAGACTGTAGACCACAAGTCTTGCAATGAGAGTACCATAGATTTAAGGTTCATAGGCTTACTAGGCTATAGATCCCTAAGGATTATTAGAGGCCTAGCCATACATTCCCATGAACTGTTTAGCTCTTATATTTTAAGTACAAATAAACAAGAGGCGCGCAGAACATTTACATGTTGCCCCTATCAATGAGGTCAAGGGTCATAAACCTTGGGTGAATTGAGGTTACGTATCCATTCATCCAGATTAGATATGATGAGTGTAACAGAAGTACAGTTTCAAAGAAGTAGCATTCTCTGTGATATCTATTACTCCAGCATATTCTATTTATGTTGCAAAACAGATTTAGATATCTTGAGTGGGTGTTTATCCCTCCATTGTGAATGTGCAGTATATTTAAAAGGAGAGGGTCTGTTGAGGCCCTGTATGCAAGATGGAGATTGCCTCTAAGTAGCCTGTATGACACTGAAAAGAGCTCTGCGATGCTCTGCATTTTTTTTTTTATTTAGACCATTGATTTTCTTAGTAAGAAAGCATTATGAACATTCAAATTGTGACAAATGTTTGGACTGGCACATACTGAAGGGGAAATTATACTCAATGATCAGCCTGATAAGTGTGGAATGCAATGGAATGATCACATCTCTGGACCTGGACACCATAACCTTAGTAATAACTTGTGCAATGATAAACCAGTTTCTTAAAATAGTGGATATGTGGTCAGCAAAGAACAGTTTGTTATATACATATGTTCCCAGGTCCCTAACTACAAGATCAGTTTTCAGAAGTGTATTGTCAATTTGATTGTTACAAGGAACATCTTGCTTGCTTGTTGAAGGATGCTATTTTTCCTTGTCCTTTAGTTTTAGACTTTTAGTCCATGGTTTGGGCACCAGCTACTGGTTTGGGAAGCCTCTATTGAAGGATCTTTGTGTGATCTGGGGAATTTATGATGCCATCAAGTTTACAGTAATCTGCAAACATGGTCAGCCATAAACTAACAGTAGCTTTGTCTTCCAAGAAGAATATGCCAAAGAGGAGTTGCCCAAGGACTGAAACCTGAGGTACGCCACTAGTGAAAGGTCTTTTAGAGGAGGTAGAGCAGCCTAATTTCCTGTGTTCTATTTGTGATCCAATTTGCTATCCAATGAGTTACATAGGGATTAACATTTATCTGGGATAGTTTATTAATGATGCCTGAGTGTAGGATGGCATCCAACACATTTGTGAGGTCTAGATATGTGTTGTGCATTGATTTGCCCTCATCTGTTGTTTTAGTAACCTTCTAAAAGTCAACCAGGTTAAGTAGGCAGACTGCCTTTAATGAATACTAACTGGCTTGGTTCAGAGTTTGTAGGTAACCTACATCCTCATTTATTAATTCCATAATGATCCTTGTCATAGCCTTACAAACAAGGCTGGTCAGACTTATGGGTATATAATTTCCCATGTCTGTTGACTCCCCACCTTTATGCAAGAGGATGGCAGTTGCTGTCCTTCATTTTTCTTGCACAAAGCCTGTTGGGATGCTGACATTGAATAGCGTCTGTCGGGGGGAGGGTTCTAACATGCCCTGTTTCAGGCTGGCCAGTAAGAGGACCAGTATGTTATCTAACCCCACAGAAGCAGTGTTCTTGGCCTTGGCTAGAGCTTTGGGGACTTGTTCATGGGAGACTTGAGGGGGAGTATAGATGCTCAATGCCAAGAAATGTATTGTTATCCCCTTTGGGAAAAAACATGTATCCATGAATTACCATATAGGTGGCAGTACACTAAACACAGAAAGTGTGATAAGAGACTTAGGGACACAGGTGGACAGTGGTCTCACCTTCAATAACCACATCGCCACAACAGTCAGGAAATCCTTCTATGTGGCACACCTCATCACAAAGGGCTTTTCTTCCTGAAAAAAGGAGGTCATTGTCCCACTGTACTCATCCCTCATTAGACCCATTATAGAATACAACACCCCATTTGGTATGTACCTCTCAAGACATCTGCAACAACTGGAAAGGCCTCAGAAATACCTCACTAAAAGAATCACAGGCCTAAAGCAGATGCCCTACGCTGACCGCCTTAAAAAACTCCAGCTATACTCTGTCGCATATCGTCTACTCAGAGGCGATCTCTGCTTAACATACAAGGCCATGTCAAACCCAGAGCTGTTGGACATGCTACACTTAAAGAAATCCCAATCCCTCAGAGCTACACGCTCCAGGGATCTAAACCTTGTCATCACAATAAACAAAATATGCTGGAGGGATAGGTTCCTGATCCAGAGACTCCCCAGACTCTGGAATAGATTGCCCATACATGTCAAGCAGAGTGCCTCTTTGGACCTCTTCAAGAGGAACCTTGACGATTGGATGGGAGAAAGGAAATTCACCCCAGGGATCACGTCAGTCACCCTGCTAGACAGGGGTCCAGAAAAGTAAATAATGTGGGAAGAAATAGCCAGGGAATTGTTATGGCTAGGCTTGTATAGGCCCTAGGGCTGATAGCCTAGTACCAACCTATGAACCTATGAACCTATGAACCTATGAGCTCTGTGAATGTAAGAGGATAGGCTGTGAAGTTTGAGCTAAATGTATCCTCTAGCAGATTGGCTATGTCCTCTGGGTCCAAGTATATAATGTAATTTATATAATCTGTGTTATTGTTGGATTTATGTTTTCTCTGTTTTATTATAAAATGCCTTACAACTTGAATAATGGAATTGCTGGAACTTCACATTAATCTGGATTTTACAGGAGTTATATTTATTCTGTTTTATTACAAAAATGAAAAGAGGTTTTATCCCAGCCAGACTTACCTGGTAGCCAAATGCAATAAACAAACAAATAAAATTAGCTCTGTACAGTGCTGGGAATTATTTCCAAGGTTTGTAACATAGCTAAAAAGGAAGGCCGCGGTGGTGCAGCGGTTAGCGTTGTCACCTCACAACAACAGGTTCTCCCGTTCGATTCTCAGCTGGAGCGCCTTCTGTGTAAAGTCTGCATGTCCTCCCCATGGTTGAGTGATGTTTAAAGACATGCAAGTAGATATGAGTGTGAATGGGTGTGCCTTCTTTGAAGGTTGGGTGTCAGGCTGGCAACTCGGCACTGTAAAAATCCACTGCCAATTATTAGCAGACCAGAGTTCCGCTGTGGCAACCCCTAATCGGGAAAAGATGAAAGACATTACTATTACTAACATAGTTAAAAAGGCTTTGTGGCTGACCTTTGCCTGGATGGCAATTCATATCTCATACCTGGCTTTGGTTGATTTCATTTGGGTCCAGACTTCGCCATTAAGTTTAGCAAGAGCTTTTTTTATATATCTTGACAGATACGTTTTTTTTTACATGCAATGAGTTTTTTTCTCTTATTATTGAGCCTGTTTTAATTTGGGTTCTACCACATGGGTTTTTTACTGAATATGTCATTGTATTTACTTTGTAGGGGGACAGATGCATCTATGCAGCTATTCAATTCACGTGTGTATTGAATTTGACAGTAAGGGATTCCACATAAGCAGTAGGGTCATCCAGTTGGAAGCAGATGTTGAATTTAGCCAGGTCATCACTCAGTTTCAGTAAATTAGCCTTCAGATAATGTCTGAATACCAAGGGGATGTTTCTGGTTTCAGTCTTAAGGTGAATGCAACTGATTTGAAGTCTGATTTCGCCAGGGAGACAGTTACAATTGATAGGGAGCAGAGCTGCCCCATACTGATGAGGACCAAGTCAAAGATTTTATCACTTACAGTTAGGGTGCAGACTAAATGGTCTAGAGATTTTATATTGAAGAAGTCAAGAAACCTCATATCCTACTTAAAAAGTAAACTAGAAACCACAGAACATCAGAATAATGACCACAGTGAAATTATTATAGCTTGTAGAAACAAAATGAAAATAAAACCTTAGCTGAGTGGAATGTTACTGCAAAAAGAGAAAAACATTTCTAGCAGATTATGTAGCTGCAGACTAGAGTCAGACTGGACCCACTTTGATTTCAGAGGTACAATACCTGGCTTGAGGCATTATGAAGATAACAGGCCATCAGAAGCAAGGCCTAGACTAGTGAGCCACTAACAGCTACTGAAAACTGAAGATACAGAAGGAAACAAGACACTGTGTAGTAATTCCTGGAAAGAAGAAAACTTCTGAAGCAGAAATGAAGAAAAATAATGTCAACACTAGATGAAGGAGAATTGTGTCTGAAAGTCCATGCAGCTGAAAGTCTATAATGTAATTAGGCTTGAGGATCTCGGATGTGAGCAAAGGTGGACAAGATGAGAGAAATAATGTGCTCTGAACTTTGCAGTACTCGTAGGTAAACTGAGCTAGAATTAAACCAGAAAGAATTGTAGCATTGCTCCTCTTATTTCCAGATTATGAGAAACAGAGTTAATCACTAATAGATTCATAGGTAGGTACTAGGCTATCTGCCCGAAAGCATTTATAAGCCTTGCCGGAATGTGTTGGCTTTCGCTGCCCCCTTAGATTAGTTCCCTGTGCCTCTGACCAGCAGAGCCATTGAAGTGATCCCTGGGGTAAACTTTCTGTTTCCCATCAACTCATCAAGGTTTCTCTTGAAGAGAGTTAGTGAGGAGCTCTGCCTAATGTAAATTGGAATCCTGTTCCAAAGCATGGGGAGTCTCTGGAACAGGAATCTATCCCTCCAGCACGTCCTATTTATTGTTGTGGTGAGGTTTAGATCCTTGGAGCGTGTAGCTCGAGGGGATATGGTTTTCTTTAGGTGGAGCATGTCCATCAATTCTGGGTTGGACATGGCCTTGTATGTCAGGCAGAGATCACCTCTGAGTAGGTGGTATGCAACCGAGTACAGCTGGAGTTTTTTCATTTGAGCTGCATAGGGCATCTGCTTGAGGCCAATGATCCTTTTGGTGAGGTACTTCTGTGGTCTTTCCAGTTGTTGCAGGTATCTTATAAGGTACATCCCAAATGGGGCATTGTACTCTATGATGGGTCTGATGAGTAATACACAGAGGGGCCCAATGACCTCTTTCGATCTGGATGAAAACCCTTTTGTGATTAGGTGGGCCACATAGATGGATTTTCTAACCACTTTGGCAATGTGATTATCAAAGGAGAGGTTACTATCTACTTGGGTCCCCAGATCCTTTATTGCATCTTCCGTATTTAGGGGACTACCACCTATGAAGTAGCTTGTTGTGGGTACTTTGTTTTTTCCAAAGGGGATGACTATGCACTTTTTGGCATTTAGCTTGAGGCCATGGTTTTGACACCAGGTATCTGTCTCAGTGAGACCCTTTTGGAGGATGTCTGTGTCAGCCGGAGAGTCAATTATAGCCCCTAGTTTGCAGTTGTCTGTGAACTTGGTTAGCCATATTCATCCTGTGCTTGCCTGTACCTCTGAGAAGTATATGCCGAACAGGAGGCATCCTAAGACTGAGCCCTGGGGAATGCCACTTGTAATCGGTTTAGAGTCAGACCTAGCTCCCACAACTCTTACCGTGTGGGTTCTGTCCATGAGCCAGTTGGCAACCCATCTCATAACGTAGTGGTTTATGTTCAGGCTGGTGAGCTTGTCTATAATACCTGAGTGGGGAATGGAGTCTAAGGCCTTTGCGAGGTCTAGGTAAGCTGTGTGGCCCACCTTTTCCTCATCTATAGCATTGGTAACTGTCTCAAAGAAGTCTACCAGGTTTAGGAGGCATGATCTGCCCTTAACAAAGCTGAACTGGGTAGGGTCCAGTGTTTGGAGGTTCCCAGGGTCTTTGTTAATGAGATCCATGATGATGTGCTCCATAACCTTGCAGACCAAGCTAGTCAGGCTTATAGGCCAATAGTTCCTGGGGTCCATTGTGGCTCCACCTTTGTGGAGTGGAATAACTGTTGATGTGCACCACTCTGTGGACAGGCTGAGTTTAGACAACGTGTTTAGGTGAGGGATTAGTTCATCTTTGAGCTTGTGTAGGACGCAGCCTGGGACACCGTCCGCTCCCATTGATGCTGTGTTTTTGGCTTTGGAGAGGGCTGTTTTAACCTGAGTGTCTGTGATTTCAGAGGCACTACATTCCTCTGGTATAGTTATGTGCCATTTTGGGGGTGAGAGGGGGGTGAAGTTTGCACTGAACCTGCCTGCCAGGATGTTGGCTGTATCGGTCAGTTCAGTGTATTTTGTGCCATTCTGCACTAACTCTGAGCAAATCTGAGAATTGGCACTTAGATTCTTGACATAGCTAAAGAATGCCTTGTGATTATCTTTTTAGTCCATGGCAATTTTTCTTTTGAAGCTAGCCTTGAATGATTTTATGAGGGAACGTAGTTTCTTGCTGATACTGATCAGGGATGTCTTCCCTTCTTGGGATTTTATTCTTTTCTGTACTAGTTTCCTCCTTGTATTGTATAGCTTGTTTATGGCAGGGGTCCACCAGACTGGTTTCCTTTTCTTGGAGGAGTGAGTTTTGGTTTTGTTTGGGATGGCACGATCCATGCATTCTTGTAGGTGCCCATAGAGTGCATTAGTAAAGGATTTTGCAGCTTGGACAGTGTTATCCTTTAGCATGGGGGCTTTGAAACTTCCTTCCTCGGTCTTAAGTAATGTGACGTTTGCTTTTAAAAATTTTTTCACGGTGGTTTCTCTGACCGGGGGTGGTGGTGGAATGTGGATATCCAGAGTGATTAGTTTATGGTCAGATGTAACCAGCAAGGGTTTGACCTCTGGTGTGGAACACCTGTCACCCATGTTGGTGATGACCAGGTCCAATATGTTGTCACCTCTGGTGGGGGTGTTGACCAGCTGATCCAGGGCATTTGAGTTTATAAATTCTAGGAAATGTTGGGCAAGGGAGTTTGTACTTGAGTAGTTCTCCCAGTTAATGTTTGGGTAATTGAAATCACCCAGTATCAGGGTGTTTGGTAGGACCTTTATATTTCCCGTTGTTTCCAGGAATGCGGAGTGGGGGTCCTGGGTCATGGTGGGTGATCTGTAGCAAGCTATAATTTGAATAGCAGTTTTGCCTGTTGTTAGGTGCACGTGGATGATCTCTGAAGCATCGTGCTGTGCCACTAACCTGGAGGTGTGGGTAATCTTGATGAATATAGATACTCCCCCACCTTTTGTATTTCGGTCTGGGGTTTGTGGCTGAAATGTATGGTATGAGTTGTAGCCTGGTAGTGCTGGGGTGCTCTCTGGAGCCTTAAACCAGGTTTCTGTTACTGCACATATATTGATTTTCTCCATACTGCGGAGTGCCTCGATTGCATGCATTTTGAGGTTTAGACTTCTGGCATTGAGTAGCATTACCCTCAGTTTTTTGTTACTTGTGCTATTTACGGTGGTGGGTTTGTCTTTTGAGCCTTGCCTAAAAAAGCCACTATGGGGGTGGCAAGAGCCTTGGCCAGTATTCAAAAGCCTAAGGGTGACAGGTGCAAGCCATCTCTAGCGAAGCAGCGTGGCTTGTCGAGCATGTCATCCCAGGCTATCTCTTTCATTTCCCTGCTATAAAACCTGCATTTGCATGGTTTTGCACACCAGGCAGCACCGGTTAGCTAGGGTGTAACTATTCCCGGCTCCACAAAGTCTACTCTTCAATTTTTCCCTTGAAACTAGACAAACTTTCAACTTAAGCACTCAAACCATTCACTTCTCATTCCGGCACTTGCTCAAAACTCATTGCAAGCACTAATAAACCTTAGCACTAGACCCCCCTATACTGTAGAGAAGGACAAGGCTCTCTATTTGACCTTACCAGCCAATCAGTAAAACAGTTCACTGTACCTATCCAGGCATGTCCAAAGGGCAGTTTCAGGTGTACTCTCCAATCCAACTGGTGAATCTGGACATTTTGAGGCAATGTTACAATTGCCTCATCTACACAGACAACCCTCTCCTCCTTCCACCAAACACTAATACATGTGAAAAATGCAATTATACAGCCAAACTGGAGGCTAAGCTCTCTCAGCCCAAGACTGGACTAGGCAGTCAAGAGGAGAAGGGAATTACTTGAATCACACCACCAGTCTCATGTAGACCTATGAAACCAGCACCGGCAAAAAACACACATAAATACATGAAAACATACTCGGAGGCTCTAAATAAAAATCTGAAAAAGCAACAGTGACCTCCAAAGCAGACATCCAAGCAACCTCTTCCCCACAATACAAACCATGAAACTCATACTTCACAAAACCAGTGTGCCACACAATCACAGCCCTTAAGGCAAAATAACATACCAAACACACTAGTAATAGGTGACTCTATAGTCAGGCACACTGATGTCCCACTCACTAGGCTGAGCAAGGAGAAGGTTACTGTTAGCTGCCTGTTGGGTGCCAGGCTCCACCACATAACACAAGCACTCAGGTCACTCAAGAGCTAGTACAAATATGACTCTGTCATTGTCCATGTTGGTGTGAATGGCCTGAGCCGTACCTCCCTGGACTACTTGAAAAGAGACACGGAGGAGCTCTCTGATCACGTAGCCCAGGCCGGTATAACCCTGACCCTGAGTAGCATCCTGCCCTCACCAAGAATGATACCATGGTATTGAGAAAAAATTATCAGTTTCAGCAATTGGCTAAGCTTCTGGTGTCATTCAAAGGGGATCCAGTGTTGCTATAGAAACACAAAAACAACATTGTTAGCAAAGAGTTATAAAAATAATTGATAAGGAAAAGCTTTAATCCATACAAGGACCACAAAGATTTGATGCAATAAAATGAAACATCTAATTGCGCTATTGAACTGGCATGCTAATGAATAGCTATACTGGCATCTGAATAGTGTAGATCAACAAGCACAAAAAAGAAGTGAATGGAACAGCAATAAGGATGCCTTTTACCTCCGTTTCTATGAAGCAATTCATGACAAGTTTTGAAAGAGAGCTGTTTTATGGGAAGATAAATAATGTTTTGCTCTGTGAAGATATAATAATACTTTACTGAGGACTTATGGCTCAAATGAGGGGAAAGATCTATCCACTCATGCATCCATTTTCTAAATCACTTCTCTTAGTGAGGATCACAGTCATATTAAGCCATTTCATCTCTTTTGCCTTTAAATCAAATTTAAACTAACTATGGGTTATTTGTGTTTAAATTACAAGGGCTAAAAAAAGCTTCACCGGAATGCATGGCTAGGCTTCTAAAGATCCCACAGGATCAATAGCCTACCAAAAGCCTATGAAACTAGAAAAACCTGACTGAGGACAGCAAGTGTTGATGATACAGAGTCAGTGGCTTATCTCAAACATCCTAAATCATTCTACAAACACAGCAAGAAAAGTATCAGAATATCTATTATTGAAATGTTTAGATTTAGGTGTTTGGCTTCTTTGTTGTGATTGTGAAAAGAGTGCATGCTGTATCTGTTAATCAACCCTTTGTTATGTTTGCAAACATTATATTCTTACTTTTATAATATTTTTCTTCTGTTTTTGTTGAATTTTTATATAATTTATGTGCCATCTGAGAGCCAGTTCCCTTACTAGTAAATAAATAATGATAAATAAGGTAAAAATAAACTGAGCAGGTTAGACTCAACTTTCCAGTCCCCAGCAAAATTGTCTGTCTCATTCTGTGGGATCCCCTGGAACTCCCTTACAAGTTGGGAGGTATAAACCCTTCCACATGCCCTGAGTCTGCTCAAGAGCATACCAAGAATATCTCTTGTAAGGAGATATCTTTATAAGGTATACAAATTACTTTATCTGACTTCTTTCATTGCAGAGGTCCAGTGAATACACTCTGAGATCACTCTAAATTGCCAAACTCATTGTCTTGCAATTAAGAGGCAGCCCAAGTACACTGCAAAAAAAAAAAAAAAAAGATTGCTACTGCCTCTTGTATCCATTCAAGTCTATTTAGTAGCTTGTTTCCCAAGTGATACAACAATAAAATTATGCAAATAAATAAAATCAGTAAAACATAGTGCTAACAAATAACTGAACAAATCTTACAGTGTCTGTTGCAGCCCTGCCACCCATCTGGTAGTCAATCAGTCAATCCCTTACACTTCTACCCATGAGTAAAACCACCAGATATGTGAACTCTTCTATTTAAGGGTCCTGGTCTTAGACTTTAGTTTCCCTGTACTACCTTAACAGTAAAGGGCAATCCACTCTTCTGTAATTGAGAAACATGAATTCTGATTTAGGCTGATGATTTTCATCCCAGCAATTTCACACTCAGCAGCAAATCACTCCAGTGTTTGTTGGAGATCGCATTCACTTGAGGCTAATATATAATTTCCCATATTGGATATTCTGTAGACTATGGCTGCATGATGATCTACTGTCTATGAACATCATAGACTGGAAAGGAGACAATATACATACTTGGATGAGTCTTATGCTCACCTTGACTTCATGCTGAGAATGTGAACAGAACTGTTACTTCTGAAATGATGAGTCCAAATCACATGGAGTAATAGCCCTATAGTAGTACTTTGACAAGGTATTTTAGCATTCATGGGAAAATGCCTTGTCCAACTCCATAAAAATGCATATAGCGATACTAGCAAGCTCCCATGACCCATCCAACACTTGTGCAGTGATAAGGAGTTGAGACAGTGTTCCATAGCCAGAATGGAGTCTGCACTGATCTTCCTAAATCAGGAGATTAGCAATTGGATGAATCCCCCTTTCCAGTACCCCAGCATACACTTTCCAGGGAGAATATGTAGTGTGACTATTCTATAGCCACAACACACACCACTGTTCCACTTTTTGAAAATGGTGATCGCTACCCAACTTGTTAATCCAGAGGTACTGTCTCGGACTTCACTACACTGAAAAGACATATTAACCATGACAGCATAACACATTCAGCATTTCTTGCTGGATCTCATCCATTCCCACAGCCTTGTCAAACAGGAAATTTTTAATCAGTGTGGTGACTTAATTTACTGAAATGGATCCATTTCCCTTCCTGGCATCATGACTTTATCAATATGAGTAAAGTGTATGCCCTTATGATCTGTTGTCTGGTGCTTTTTGCTCCTGATAAGGTCACCCTTGGCAAGCTGGTCTGAAAAGACAGGCTAGGAAAAAAAAAAACACTTCAGAATGCTTCCATTTTGCAACAATTAAAGAATCCAAAACCGTGCTTGAAACCTTTGAGACCCACCTCTGTAGAAAGTCCAGTTTTTATTAGGAACAACCTGGTGACCTGGTGTCACATGTTGTCCAGTTGTACTCAGCCTGAAAATGCTGTGTGGAGGTATCAGGTGGGCTTACTACCTCCAGGGTAAAGAGGAAGAGTCTGGTGCAATGTCTAAAAAGCAGAAAAGATTGATTAAAAGACCTTTGGAGAATTCAGAATGAGCACCTGCATTGTGTACACCATGAAATTAAAATAATATGATTTGTGGGTGTGAGATTTTTAGCCACATTATTTCCACAGAAGTATATGAAGGATATATATTTTTTCATTAACAGTTTTACTCGACTTAACATACTATTTGATCAAAAATATTCAAAAACTACAGTTCACTGGATTTGTTCATATTTCAAAAGAGAAAAAGGAATACTTGGCTGAATGATAGAAATGTTATCTATCTATGTGATAAAGTGGAAGCAATCAGAAAAATATTAATGCAGATGAATGAGTATGTAAGCTCCCAGTGTCGCCATCCGCTGACTGTTGCAATAGAATTACTCATATTAATGCAGACGAATGAGTACATGAGTTCCCAGTGTTGCCATCCGCTGAAAATTGTAATAAAATTAATATGGGTGTACTGCCAAGAAATTTACATTTGTTATAACATGTGAATTAAATATAAGTATAAAGCTGCCTTAAATAATGATATTTACTCAGATCTGAACCTGTCTTTAGGTATAATAGTTAACCTTCAATGTTTCTGTATAGCACAAGAAACAAAATTATCAAATAAGTGTTTAATAGTGGCAGAAAAGTAAGAAATGGTTCACAGATACCACACAGACAGACAAATAAACAGATAGCCAGATATATTCAAATATCTATAACTATCTATCCATATATATATATATATATAGAGAGAGAGAGAGAGAGAGTGAGAGAGAGAGAGAGAGAGAGCTCAACGTATATCTATAGCTATCTATATATAGGGTTGTCATAAATGAGACATTTCATCTAAGGTGAATAATAAAATACTGTTACCATGAAAGTATACTCATCTTGCAATAATGTGATTTATAAATTGTGTTATGTGGTCACTTATGAAAATAAGATGTTTTCCCAGGAAAATCATTGAAGCCACAAAAGGGCCAGAGGGCAGAGTATTTTTCAATTATCAGAAAATATGAAGAGTTGATTATTGCTTTACATAAACATATTTCAAAACTCAGGGATGTTGTCAGGTATATGGGGAGTTAAAAGTCATCAGTGGAGCATA
>NC_056726.1:1944400127-1944415127 GCF_019279795.1 Protopterus annectens
CGGCAATGCTAACCTGTTTAATTTAGGCAAGGACTGTCTTTTAGGCTAAACTGCTTTTATGTCTTTGGCTAAATTGGCCGAAGAGGCTGCTATATTGTTTAATGAACTGTGGTGTGTCATAGAAATGAAGGCAAAACTTAAGTAAACATGAAATATTTAACTGAACTGCCAGGAAATCAGCTTTGACAGATCAAACTATCAAAACTGCAGATTTGTTTATAAACTAGAGTATTCTTAAACCTTAAAATATGGGACCCTCTTTCCCCCTAATTTACTAAAGGCAGTCATCAGGATTGTGCCTGTCCCCTCTCTTGTTTATCTCAGTAGCTCTTTTCTTTTGAGAAGTTGTTTAAAGTTTGCTTTCAGTAGTCTGGCATCATTTTCCCATATACTTCTAAGTTACTTACTGCATGGTTCATGGATGGTTGTGCAGTATGGCAAGGACAACTCTACAATAACATGATAATCATTAGGGATACAATCAGACAGTTCTCTTTGAGATCAGGGCTAGTCATCATCAACATGGATAAAAATAACATTTTACCCCTGCCCTCTACTGCTCATAGATTGTTATACACAGACATTTTACCTTCAGTAGGGCAATAATCATAGATATAAATGGAAAGCCTTTACTCCTGGACTTGAGACAACATACATTCCCACAGATGGGTAAAGCTTCTCTTTCAGAGTAAGTCCTAAGTCATGAAAATGTTTTGCTGATATTGCTAAAGTTTTGTATCTTTTCCTTAATCTCACTAATATCACATGGTCAAAATTAAGCTATTTCAAGCAATACTATATGGATTTCTATAAGTACAGCACAGTTCTAAAATAAGTAGAAGGCAGCCATTTACTCCCGAGAAAAAAGAGGATTTGGTCCGCCAAGTATTTTTCATTATAATTTGGCATCACCTGAGGGGTGATAATATTCCCATGCTCAGATGTATAATAAGCCATTTTGGTTCTCTGTGGAATTTGTCCTGACAGAACACACAGACACTAAAATGCATATGAAGTATGAGAGCTTGGTGGTATGAAGCTCTGGTTCAAAAGTGAATGGGGCAGCAGCAAATGAACAAAAGAGTGATATTTCCTATTTTCCAGACTTTGCATCAGGTGACTTGACTCAGGTATAACTTTATTTACATAAGTGAAATATATGAGGTGGTCAGAATAATGTTGTATTACCGTATTAGGCCTTGCAGCATGGTTGCCTGTGTTTCTTAAACTGTCATGGTGGTAATACCAGCAGATGTGCAGATTACTGTGGATTGTGACATGCATCTGCAGATCTAATTAAGTCTAAAGTAGTTGGGAAGGAGTCACAAGTGGGTTAACAAACATACGTGTACGGATCCTAGTAGTGTTAGGTCACAATCTAAAGCATATTTACTAAAAAATTATACTACTTCTGGTCTGTCATATGAGCTTAAGAGCAAATGGTCTAACATACTATTGACTGACCTTATTGACAAAACATTCTCTTGGTCATTGCTAATTTCTCATTTGTTTACCTATTATATATGTGACATAGATATCCTCTCCGGTATAAAATTAATCACTTGTGTAGGGATGATACCTACTGGAGTTCGATCAGATCTGTTGTTGCTGTTTTTATCTCTTCAATTTATAAACAGTGGAAGGTAATCTGTCATGCCTGGACTACTATTTGTGAGCACTTTTTGATATGTTATAATGACTAAGTATTTGACCATAATGGTCTGGAATGACTGCAGTTCCAACTTCTTACTTAATACCCCATATCAGATGATACACACACACACACAGAGACATATATATATATATTTTTTTTGATTATTTTTATGAGTTATTTATAGCACTTTTATTGTCTGCTACATACTTTTCTAGCTAGTTTCACTGTGTATGAGGTATTAACTGGAAATTTTCTACATTTGTTAAGCATCTGTTTGGGTTTGTTTGTTCTGATTTCCTGATAATGAGTGTATCATATAACTTATTTGTTTGCAGTTAAAAGCATTCTCTAGAGTCTCCTTTATCTGTTTAAAACTTTCATTTAAAGGCTCACTGCTGCTTTTCTGCTGTGATAAACATTTCTGCAGTTTTTTTTCTACCTAAGTAGTGTGGGTAGTTGTAGCATTGTCCATATTCAGGCTTGTGTTTTGGGCCTAGCTGTTTGTTTGTAGAGGCTGTGTGTCTGGCATTTATATCACACTATTGAAAGATGAAAATAGCGAATGCTATTTCCTCAAACCTAAAATATCTAAACCACATAATATCGAACATTCAGAACAGCAAATTTTTTCCTTGGGAAAAAATTCACTATTCCAAAACACATACACACAACACGTTTGTTGCTTTTACCTGTTGAGGCTACACACTCAAGTGCGCTAGCTTGTGTTACATATTTATTGCATTTTCCTGCTGTTTGTTGCAAAAAAAAAAAAAAAAATTATCCTTGTTATCTTTCCTGACCTGGAGTAGTCCAAATACAGGCTTTGCTGTATTCTGGACTTTTGGAAAGTTCCTGTGTTGCCCATTTCCTTTCTTGGATAAAGGGAGGCTTCTTTGTTCACCAGTGGCAGTGGGGAGCTTGGAGCAGCCTCTCTATCCCTGGAGGAGTGTTCCCAGCACAAGAATCTGGTAGTCTATTGGCCGTTTTGGGCTAGTTTCTCGCTCTTTCAAGTCCCCCTGTATAAAACCCGCTTTAGCGCAGCATCGGGCAGTGCCGCTTAATTGGGTTTAAACCATTCTCGGCTCCACAAAGTCTGCTCTTCACTTTTTCCCTTAAAACTGATCTAGTTCTCATAATAAACACCCTATTCCCACTCTAAAGCCTGGCACTTGCTCACTAAAGCAATTATATATGTCAGCACTAAAAAATTAAAAGCACTACACCCTCACAAACTCCCCCTGAGTACTTTGTTCCCCATTGGCCCTTTTTTTCAATTATAAAGGAATTCCCAATACTATTCTAGCATGTCCAAAGGTCAGTTGTCAATCTCCTCTCCGGTCCAGCTGGTGAATCTGGGAATCTTGAGGCAATGTTACAACTGCCTCATGTACACAGACAACCCTCTCCTCCTCCCAACAAATTCCAACACATGTGAGAGATGCAACCATATAGCCAAACTGGAGGCTAAGCTCTCTCAACTCAGTACTGGCGTAACCAGTCAGGAGGAGAAGGAAACCACACTCACTACAATTCCAGTCTCACATAGACCTACCACGACAGCAAACCAAACACATAAACACACAAAAACATACTCGGAGGCTCTAAATAAAAATCTGCCTAAGCAGCAGAGACCTCCAAAGCAGACACCCAAGCAACCGCTACCCCAAAACAATACACGTGCAACACATAGCTCACAAAGCCAGTGTGCTGAACAGTCACAGCCCTTAAGGCTAATCAACACACCTGATACACTTGTAATAGGTGACTCTATCGTCAGGCACACTGACGTCCCACTCACCAGGCTGAACAAGGAGAAGGTCACGGTGAGCTGCTTGTCAGGTGCTAGGATCCACCACATAACACAAGCACTCAGGTCACTCCAAGGCAAGTACAAATATGACTCAGTCATTGTCCATGCTGGTGTGAATGACCTGAGACATACCTCCCTGGACTACATGAAAAGAGACATAGAGGAGCTCTCTGAGTATGTAGCCCAGGCTGGTATGACCCTGACCTTGAGTAGCATCTTACCCTCACCAAGAATGATGCCACAATATGAAGACAAGATGATCAATTTCAACAATTGGCTTAAGTACTGGTGTCATTCAAAGGGGACCCAATGCCTGTCTGCCTGGGATGACATGCTCGACAAGCCACGATGCTTCACTAGGGACGGCTTGCACCTGTCACCCCTGGGCTTTCGGATATTGGCTAAGGCTCTTGCCACCCCCATAGTGCCTTTTTTAGGCAAGGCTCAAAAGACAAACCCATCTCAATAGGTATCACAAGGGATAAGAAACTAAGAGTAATGCTACTCAATGCCAGAAGTCTAAACCTCAAGATGCATGCACTCGAAACTCTCCTTAACATGGAGAACATTGATATCTGTGCAGTAACAAAAACCTGGCTCAAGGCTCCCGAGAGCACCCCAGCACTACCAGGTTATACCTTATACCATGTTTTTCGGCCTCAAAACTTGAACTGAACCACAAAAGGAGGGGGAGTATCAATATTCGTCAAAGATACCCACACCTCCAGGTTAGTGGCACAGCACGAAGCATCAGAGACTATCCATGTGCAACTAACAGTGGGTAAAACTGCCTTCCAGTTTATAGCCTGCTACAGACCACCCTCCCAAACCCAGGAACCCCACTCGGCCTTCCTGAGAACACCAGAAAATATGAAGGTCTCTCCAAACACCATTATATTGGGCGACTTCAACTACCCTAACATAGACTGGGAGCATTACTCTAGCTCCAACACCCTAGCCCAAAGGTTCCTAGAATTTATAAACTCAAATGCTATGGAACAACTTGTTGCCACTCCCACAAGAGGGAAAAACATACTGGACCTGATCATCACCAAAATGGGGACTCTATGCTCCAGACCAGAAGTGTATCCCTCACTGGTAAGATCAGACCATAAACTAATCTCACTAGATATTCACATCCCGACCCCAGCCCCTGCCCAGAAAACCACAGTGAAAAACTTCTCTAAAGCAAATTTCACACTCCTCAAAACTGAGGTGGAATCCTTCAAAGCCCCCGAGCCTGTGGAAAATATGGCCCAGACCGCAGAATCTTTTATAAACGCATTCTATGAACACCTTCAGGAATGCATAGATCATGCAATCCCAGATAAAACCAAGACCCAATCCTCCAAAGTTAGGCGTCATGTCTGGTGGACCCCAGCCATAAACAAACTATACAATAGAAGGAGGAAGCTACTACATGATAGAGCAAAATCCCAAAAAGGGAAGGCATCTCTGATCAGTATTAGCAAAAAACTATGGCCAGCTTCGAGAGAAAAATTGCACAGGACACTAAGGATAATCACAAGGCTTTATTTAGTTATGTTAGGAACCTGGGTGGGAATTCCCAGATATGCTCAGAATTAGTCCAAAATGACAAAAAATACACCAAACCCACAGACATTGCCAACATCCTAGCTGACAGGTTCAGCGCAAACTTCTCCCCCCCTTCCCCACCAAAAGGGCAAATATCTGTGCCAGCAGACTGCTGCTCCCTGACATCTCAGATGCTCAGGTAAGAGCCGCCCTCTCCAAAGCAAAAAACACAGCATCAATGGGACCAGACGGTGTCCCAGGCTGCATCCTACATGAACTCCAAGAAGAACTAAACCCAAATATAAAACTACTGTTCAATCTCAGCCTTACTACAGGATATGTACCCAAAGAGTGGCGTACAGCAACAGTGGTCCCTCTCCACAAAGGTGGTGCCTCAACAGATCCTGGAAACTATTGCCTCATAAGCTTGACTAGCTTGGTCTACAAAGCTATGGAAAGGATCATCATGGACCTCATAAATAGAGATATTGGGGACCTGCACACACTGGATCCTACCCAGTTCGGCTTTGTTATGGGCAGATCCTGCCTCTTAAACCTGGTTGATTTCTTTGAAACAGTCACCAAGGCCATTGACAAGGGGAAAGTGGTCCACACAGCCTACCTGGACCTTGCAAAAGCCTTCGATACAATACCCCACTCGGGCATTATAGATAAGCTCACCAACTTAAATATAAACACCTATGTCACTAGATGGGTTGCAAACTGGCTCAAGGACAGAACCCACATGGTTAGACTTGCTGGAGCCATGTCAGACTCCAAACTAGTTACAAGTGGCATCCCACAAGGCTCAGTCCTGGGACCTCTCTTGTTCGGTATATATTTCCCGGAGGTACAGGCTAACACGGAAGGACTGTGGCTGACCAAGTTCGCAGATGACTGCAAACTGGGCACCATAATAGACTCTCCAGCCAACACAAGCATCCTACAAAAGGGCTTCATAGAAACAGACATCTGGTGCCAGAGCCATGGCCTCAAGCTAAATGCCAAAAAGTGTATAGTCATCCCCTTTGGCAAAAACAAAGTGCCCACAAATTACCACATAGGTGGTAATCCATTAAGTACTGAAGAAGTAATTAGGGACCTGGGGACCTAAGTTGATAGCAATCTCTCATTTGACAACCACATGGCCAAAGTGGTTAAAAAAACATTTTATATAGCCCACCTAATCATGAAGGGATTCACATCTAGATCAAGGGAGGTCATCGTGCCTCTTTACTCATCCCTCATCAGGCCCATAATTGAGTACAATGCCCCTTTTGGGATGTACCTTACCAGACACCTGCAGCAACTGGAAAGACCCCAAAAGTACCTCACCAAGAGGATCAAAGGGCTCAAACAGATGCCATATGCTGCCCGGTTAAAAAAACTCCAGCTCTACTCAGTGGCATACCGCCTGCTCAGAGGCGATCTGTGCCTGATGTATAAAGCCATGTCCAACCCGGAAATAATGGACATGCTGCACCTCAGAAAATCCAAATCCCATCGAGCTACCCGCTCGAGAGACTTGAACCTCAGCACTGAAATAAATAGGACATGCTGGAGGGACAGATTCATAACCCAGAGGCTCCCTTCACTCTGGAATAGGATCCCAGTCCAAGTTAGGCAGAGTCCCTCATTGACTCTCTTCAAGAGGAATCTTGATGAGTGGATGGGAGATAGTAGGTTTACCCCGGGTATCACTTCTGTGTCACTGTTAGACAGAGGCACAGTATACTAACCTCGAAAAAGGGCATAGCAAAATTCATTTAAAATGGGTGGCGAAAGCCAAACACACTCTGGCTGGGCTTATAAATGCCCTAGGGCAGATAGCCTAGTATGAACCTATGAACAAGCACACCTAAAAAACATCAGTCCACACACATACACTTATAATCCTACAACTAACCCTAAACTAAACTGTACATACACTACTATCCATTTATCTTAACCCAAACCCTAACCCTAAGGTCCGTCACTATCGCACAGTCACCTAACCCATGCTCTAATCCTAACCTACTTAACCCACCCCTAACCCTAATTTACCTAGCCCGTGCCCTAACCCTAACTCACCTAACCCGTGCCCTAACCCTAACTCACCTAACCCGCACCCTAATCCTAACGACCATACAATCGCATGCTTACCTGAACCTGACTGGTAAATTTCCACCACACCGCTGAAAATAGTGAAGCCATAGAACCAGCCAACTGAATTCTTTCCCTAGGAAAGAATTTGGTGTTCTGCAGCTTCGCTATTTTTAGCATTTGCTCAAAACAGGTCAATATTAGAACATTCAAAGTTTTAAAACTTTGATGTTCTGATATAGACCCTGTGTCTGAGCACATGCTTCAGACCATCTTAGTTTAGACAAAGCCATTCTTGCATTTTAATGACAGGGGAGTGTTTATGGTCATTGGCCGATTGGGGTTATCTGGACTACGGCTTGGAGTAAGCACCTCATTGGTTCTTTCGAGCTTTTTTAAAGTTGTTTCAGGTTTCAACTTTCTGTTACTTAAGAAGTTTACTTGTGAGTGTTTCTGCCATTTCACACTGAGATAATCGGAGGAAGGGCACTGAGCAAACCCTGATCTGTGATATATAACATTAAGTCTCCTGCTTTTTGCTAATTTTTACAAATTATTTATGGCACTTTTATTGTCTGCTGCATACTTTCCTAGCTAGTTTCACTCTGTGTGAGGTGTTAACTGGAAATTTTCTACATTTGTTAAGCACCTGTTTGGGTTTGTTTGTGCTAATTTTTGTCTCCCACCCTCTGTCCCTATTTGTGTCCTGCTCTTATACTTGGTAGCTTTGCAGTTGCCCGCCCCTACTGTAAATTTGATCTGGGACACCCCTCCCAGTTTAGTGTCATTACCTCATTCTACCTAATACAGGGAGAACATTTGAGTATGCCAACCCACTTAGTTCTTAACCTTGAGTTATCTTCTCCTCCTCCTTTCTCCCTTGCTACTTTACAAAAAAATCTAAGCTTATTTCCTGCCTTTCCTGTAAGTAGTCTAGTCCAGATACAGATTTGGTGTATCCAGGGCTGTTTGTAAGGTTCTGAGCCACCACCGCTTAGTTAGGGTTAAACTATTCCCAGTGCCATAAAGGCTGCTCTTCAAATTTTCCCTTAGAACTAGCCAGACTTTTAGTTTTAGCATTCAAATCTGTTTCTTTGAGCTCAGCACTTATTCAGAACTTGTTGTAAGCACTAAATAAGCTACAAATCACTACACCACTCAACTTTCCTCACTTGTCTAGAGGAAAGCAGGTTTTAGTACTTAATAAATAAGCACCTATCCAGGCATGTCTAAGGGTCAGCTCCCAGTGTTTTCTCCTGTCTACCTGATGAATCTGGGCATCTTGGGGCAATGCAGCAATTGCCTCATACACAGACAACCCTCTCCTCCTACCACCCAACACTACAACCTGTGAGAGATGCACTTATATAGCCAAACTGGAAGCAAAGCTCTCTTCACCCAAGACTGGACTAGACAGTCAAGAGGAGAGGGTAAACACTTACACCACACCACACTCATCACATAGTCCCTCAAAACCTACATCACCAAAACACCCACATAGAAACACAAAACACACACCTACATTCATGGAGGCTCTCAATAACAATCTGCCAAAGCAACAGGGATCTCCAAAGCAGAAATGCAAGAAACCTTCATCCCCAACATAACCCAAATAACATATAGTCCACAAACTCAGTGTGCCACTCAACCACAGCCCATAAGGCATAACAACGTACCCAACACTCTAGTCATAGGTGAGTCTATAGTCAGGCACACTGATGTCCCACTCACCAGGCTAAACAAGGAGAAAGTTGCTATCATCTGCCTATCGGGTGCCAGGATCTGCCACATAATGCATGCACTCAGATTATTCCACAACAAGTACAAATATGACTCTGTCATTGTCCATGGTGGTGTGAATGACCTGAGATGTACCTCCCTGGACTACATGAAAAGAGACATGGAGGAGCTGTCCGATCTTGTTGCCCAGTCAGGTAGTGGGGCTCATGCCATTGGACTGCAGGACTGCAGCCCCCCCCCCCAGCTGTGGAAAAAAGAAAAAGAACATTTACTTTAAAAATAAAAATTATTAAATATTTTTACTACTGGCTAGCTGCTGTAAGCAAGTCCGATTGACTCACAAAGTCCCAGAACTCAAACTGCGCATGCTTGGTTTGTTCCAGTTTTTTTTTTTTTACTCCCTGTAAATCTGCATCTGGACTGTTGTAAAATCAGTCCAGATTAAGGAGAAAAGGCATCAGTGTGATCCCCAGAAGTCTATGTGGTTTAACTGCACAGTGAAGAGGAAGGGAATCAGACTGCCACGTCCGCAGGCACGTACGTGATGTGGACGGCTGGATGGCTACTGATTGGTTCTCGCTCTCTTCCTGAAAAAGACAGCGAGAAATAAATCAGTAGTACAGGTAGCTAGCAAGCACAGTACAGTTTCATTACTTGCTACGGACCGGTGCTACCGTAACCACTGGTGAAATAACTTGTGTGTTACTGTTGTTTGCTTTTTTTTTTTTTTTTTGGCTTGACAGTTCCTTCGAACAGAGGTTGGTTAACTAAGCTTGCAGTCGCACTCACATTGCAAATGAATTTCGATTCCAAAGCCAAATCCTAATAATTTGATTTCATTCCTGTCCTGGCTATCCACTTCAGTTCGTGATTAGATGGAGACTGACAGTCGCTCATTTCTTTTACTTTTAAATTGAGATAGGTGTCCGAGTCTGATTCCTCCAATCCATAGTGGACATGTTCAGTTTGTAGAAGATTATTTATTTATTTTTCAAGGAGTAGTACTGGTGGACTGAGTACTTACCAGTCTACAGTCTTCCTACATATATTCACCATGATGGACTTAGCCTAGTATCTTTTTAAGAGGGTTTGGGATTGAGTAGAGTAGGAATTTTTATGGGTATTTCCAAAAAAATGTAATATACTTGCGGTTTGTGAAGCACATTTTTTTTGTTTTTTTTCAGATTGACATTGCTCGATTGGCTTCCTAGTACTCTTGCAAACAGGAGCATGAGTGGGGAAGGGGAAACACTATTTGTGCACACAGTTATTTAACATATGAATGTTAAGCTGGTTCGAGGCCTTTTTTTTTTTCAGGGAGTGGCAGTTTTTTGTCATTTTTGTCATTGTCACTGTGAAACCTGCTGTGGACATTAATAAACCTGGCACCCCTTTTTCATTTTTATGAGTTTAGGTGGGGGGATTGGAAACCACAATATTTTTTATTGTTCTTTAAATTGTGTCCAGATGATGGTTCTGTTTAGTTCTGAAACTGGTGCTAGTAGCTTTAACTGACAAAGGGCTGCATGTTTGCCAGTGATTATTGACTTGTAGCTACTAGAATTAATGCAGCCCAGTGCCTAGTACATTTGTTGGTGCTTCTAGCCTTCATTTAGTTCTGTTCTTTGGTCATGGATTCAGTTGAAGCCAGGTACAAAAGCTATATGGGTGGTGTCAACGTAATGCTTTGTAGTTCTGGTTTGTACAGCTTCAATTTTCTTCCATGTGTGTGGCTGATTAATTGAGATCATTTCAATTGGCAACTGTATGGCTCCTAAAAGGTCACACTGCATGTACTACCACAAATCTCCAGCTAGATATATCCCTGCCTGTCAGTTACCTCTTCTATCCTATTGGACTACTATCATAGTAGACTTTTTGACTCACTAAAAGATAGGTCCCATTTGCTTCAACATATTTCCAGATCTCATCTGTTAGTACTTCTTCTGTCATGATTGTATTTGATTGCTTAAAAAATAATACTATGGATGGACTCTGTTAAAGATGCTAAAATTTAAGAGGCTGGCTGGGAAAAACATACTTATGTAGCCCAGAATACATTCTTCTTTAGATAGTAGTGGCAAGATACAATCATTCCTTATGGGAGGTCACACAGTAGAAAACCGAGGAGAAATGGTTTGTACAAAAGACAAATAAGTAAATAAAAAATAAAAATACTGCTATCAAAGTGGCAGTCAGTGAAACAGAAAGTGAGACCACTGGTACTATTAGCACAGGATAGTACATAAAGAATGACTTCTTGTACGTCAAGGTGGCAGATTATGGGAAGACAGATAACTTGAGGGCAGATTATAGACTCACTTGATTTAAAGAAAGCCACATCAAATTACTTTAAGAAAGCCTTCCAGATAAGGATGTAATTATTACGAAGTGTGTGGTTGTCTATATCTTTTGCGGATGGGCAAAGAGGCTTTCACTGGTGCTCAAGACCCAGTAGAAGTAATTTGTGACAGTGTTCCTCTTTTTGTTGTTTTTATCTATGCTCTATTCATCATACCTTCTTCGTAATATTTATGATTTGTAGCATTGCTTTTTGTGCATAGGAGAAAAGCTAGCACCGCCCACCTTTAAATAGGACAGACAGACAGTTTCACTGATCTTATTGTAATGGTAGCATTTGAAAAACATTGTCGAGTTGGAGTATGAAAATATACATGATCCTCCTGCTTGTGCGTGTGTGCGTGCCAATGTGTGTGTGTGTGCCTATACATATACACACCAAACATGGTGAGTGAGCCTTTGCAGATAGCACTTTATCTCCCAGGTAGCCTTGACATGATTGTTAGTAACACAAGTGCATACAATGAGTAATCAGGATTTACATCAGTCAGTTCCCTAAAACAGTTATTTATATTTATTAACATATTTCAGTTCATTTTGTTGAAAAGTTAGGCCCACAAGGCCCTTTTAGAGGAGAGAGCAGTCATAAAATGTTTGTATAAACATTTTAAATAACAGTAAGTGCAGTTTATTAATGTGCAGCTACAGTAGTAAATCCATCAAGACGTTAAAGACAAACATAATATATGTGCTCAACAACCTAGGTTTGGAAACATGCATGCGGATAACCATAGTTCTAGGTCAACCAACCTGGTGTGGTTGGCGTGCTCCACAACTTTAAATCAGGTCTCTGTAGCTGCACAAATGTCAGCAGATTCCAGGATGAGAACTGCTTCCCGTGAGTGCAGTTTCAGGTTTAGACTCCTAGCATTTAGTAGCATAACCTTAAGTTTGTTTTTGGAGGGTAATTTTACATGGGAATTTTGTTCCTGTGACATTGCCTAAAAAAGGCACTATGGGGTGGCAAGAGCCTTAGCTAGTAAATGAAATCCCAGAAGTGAAAGATGAAGACCATCTCTGGCAAAGCATCGAGATCTGTCTGCCATATCATCCCAGGATGACAGATGCTGGATCCCCTTAGAATGACACCAGAAACATAGCCAATTGTTGAAGTCGATCATTTTTTGTTTGTACTGTGGCATCATCCCAGTAATTGATCTGTTACTGCAAACAACCCACCCACGTGGGTGCCTACTGAAATTCTGGGGAGTATAACTGCAATACATACTCACATACAAATATTTCAAGCACGGGTGTTAATGTCCTTCTAGTCTGACTGCCAATATACCACGACAGTTGTTACCCTAATAAGTGTCCAGGTTGTTCTTTAAAATATCTAAACTAGTGCTTGGCAGTCTGTTCCATGCATCAGCTGCTCTCTCAAAGAACATGGATATACTTCCACTTTGTGAAGTGCAGGAATAGTAAAGCCCCCCCCCCCCCCTTGCAAAACATGTCTGAAATGTAGTGCTTTGAGCTGTAGAACATTTTTCCATCTGAATCACACTTTATTTTTTACTTGTGTCATCAGGATAAGGAACCATCAGAAACAGTCACTTTGTTGTCACTTTAGCAAATTATATTTGTATAAAGAAATTAACAAACATAAATGCATATGTAAATGAAGCACTTTATATAAAGTAGCATATCCAATACTTATAAAAACTGCAGACAGAATAATTACTGCAAAGTGCTGGTATCCTCTTCCACTGTGCAGCACAACTAGGGGCTGGAAAATCAGGACTGAGCAAGAAAATTAGAGTTAAAGCAACAGTGACAGAGCAAGCTGTGGTGGAAAAAAACGAAATGTGTGGACAAGATTTCTGAGGGAGCTTAAAAACTAACAATGAAGTGGGAGACTGGAATTGAGAAGTGTTGTTTGGAGGCATTAAGAATTTTTGGGGAAAAGCAAGGATCCTAGATGCCATGCAGAGAGAACACAGAAGTAAAGCATACAGGTATGTAGGGGATAAGTGAAAACACAGAAGGACTTACTGGAGGAGATAGGAGCGCTGTGTAAGGAGATAGTATTGTGCGTATGGGAAATGGATTAAAGCAGCTTTTGTTGATAGACTCTGGGTAAATACTAAATCATACTCATTTAGGAGAGCTAGGGAGCACAGCAGTCTTGGTAAGGGCTGTTAGATCTATCAGTACTACGTATAAGGTGAAAAGAGCAATACAGAGCTGAGTAAAGAAACCACTAACTTTTTTTCTGGTAGAAATATAGCAGTTTAGAATACAAAAATATGTGTGATGGTAAAGGTATTGCGATGGTGGATCCAGGCATACTGCAGTCCCAAGTGGGGTGGTAAACATTGTCATTATATTGATAACTAAACTGCTCTAGAGTCTAGACTAGATGTTTGATAATATCAGCACTAATTTAGCAGTCTTGCTATTAGAGCTTTGACCCACTCACTACCAGATCAGTTTGTTTATGCATTAAATAATCAAGGGCAGATGTTGTTACTAGTACTAGTGTACAATTAATAAAGCTATGGTCATGAGAAAATACTGCAGCTATGGTATGGACTATGCCAGTTTTGTATAGTTGAGTATTTTGCTTGCTTTTATTTAAGTTATTCAGATGGAATGCATTATATTATATTATATGGCAGTAAATTTTCTAGGGCTGATTTATTGTGACTCAGTCTGTCTTGAGCTGTGACATTCAAAGGAATGGAACTTGCTTTTGCTTTTGTATTTACTGTAATGTTTATTACATTTGAAACTGATGAAGGCATGCAATTTTCAAGTGATGGAATAGTGTGAAATCCCTCTGAAGATTGCACAAAGAGCAAATGAAAACCATTATGTACTTTACCACTGGGAAGACACTGAATAATTAACTACCTAATGTATTAAACGTAACTCCAGTAAATCATGCTACCTTCAGACTACATCTGCCAAAACAATAGTGAGGCAGTTAAACATTCATTTGGGCCTTTTTCAGACAAGACCCACTTCAGAAAGCACCAACTTTTACAAAAAGGATGCAGAGTATAAAGCGATGAGATTATACACAGTGTTAAGGGCAGAATAGGTAACTACCCTTATTTGATGCTGGAAGATCAGAAGGCTGTGGATTCTATTCCCACCCCAAAATAGCAGCCCAAAGTAAATGGCTTTTTAAGTCATAAAATGGTTTCACACTGATGAAAGAAGTTGGAGACATACCCCCGGATTCACTAATCTTCCGTGCAGGACTAGGCTAGTCCTGCACGGAAGCAGCCGTTTAGGAGGAGGATGTCAGCGCACCAAGCATATTAATGAAGGCTCGCTGTCTGACCTCGTAATCCTACATGGAGTGTGAACGAATGCAGGGGGCATGTCCGAGAGCAGAGCTCTCAGAATAAACACCTCCCTGCAAAGTAGAACAGCAGAAACTGTAAATAAACGAGCGAGACCGCTCAGAGGTGTCCGCATATCCCAACCAACAGTCCTCCATGTGTACAACAGCAACAGGACATAAAAATAAAAAGAAGCAACCCCTGTATTTATCTCTAAAACTCTGAGTACAGCTAACCGTAGGTGTGCGGGTGTGCCCATTACTTAGCTATGGTTAAAGCAGCTTAAAAGGCTGAAGAGGATAACAAGGAAGATGTATGCAAATGAAACAGCACAGCAATAGTGTAGTGGTCAGAGCATCCACCTAACAAACAGGCATTCCCAGTTCGAGTCCCACTGCAGCACATACCATTTTCCATGTGAAATCTGTATACAAACATATATTTACATTTTATTGCTGTATAACCTACTAAATAACAGTTAAATATGAACTGGAGTACTGCATGAAATGCACATGTGAAGAGTC